>NC_047120.1:12417063-12717063 GCF_902500255.1 Thalassophryne amazonica
TTTTATGAAACTTCAACAGCTTTGCGACACGGTGAACAGTCCTCATATAATGAGTCCACTATGATAAAGTGAAGCATGATCTTGCAGTATTTATAGCTCCAGAAGAACAATGGAGCCCAGCAGGAGGTGTGAAATGGCGTACAGTACCGTGTTGAAGCGTGGGCGGGCTCACAGTAGCTGACAATAGCACAGCGCTGAGTGTACTCGCGTGAAGGTTCCATGCTGTGCTGTATGCTGAAGAAAATTAAACATGTTTAATTTCTTCCATCCTGCACGCGTAGCCCTCAGCATACTGCTGCGTATTGAGAAAAAACTCCATGCAAAGTGGGCGGGGAGCTGCTCATTGCAGCGTAGAAGATACGCTGCAATGAGCAGTTCTACGAATACGCAAAGGGGCTTTGACACTGTATGTATAATGCCCCCTGTCCTGATAGATGCATTCCGTTAACACTATATGCATAACTTCCTCTTGCCCTGATGTGAATAAAAGTTGGGCTCAGAAAGCCACATTTTACGCTGTTCCAATCAGAGCACACTCTCTGGTTGAAATAGCATCCAAAGCTTTGTATTAAAAGCCTGTTATGACAAGCAGTCAATGACTTGACACTTTTCTTTAGCCCCTGTCACAGTGGCGTATTCATAGAGCTGCTCATTATAGCGTATCATCTACGCTGTAATGAGCAGCTCTCCGCCCACTTCACAAGGAGTTTTTTCTCAATACGCAGCAGTATGTTGAGGGCTATGCACGTAGGATGGAAGAAATTAAACATGTTTAATTTTCTTCGGCGTACAGCACAGCATGGAGCCTTCACGTGAGTACACACAGCGCCGTGCTACTGTCCGCTATTGTGAGCCTGCCCACGCTTCAACACGGTACTGTGCGCCACTTCACATCTCCCTGTTGTTCTTCTGGAGCTATAAATACTGCAAGGTCGTTGCTTCACTTTATCATACTGGACTAATTATATAAGGACTGTTTAACTGTGTCGCATTGTTTCATAAAAGTGCTCTCTCTCTCTGTGTGTGTCTAATCAGAGCTGTGATTCTTTAAAATAAATGCGCACTCACTGCATGTCGGTGCGCTCATCAAACGCCCTGATCGATCAGTATGATCAAAGCTGAAAAGAGCTGTGACTCTTTAAAATAAACGCGCACTCGCTGCATGTCGGTGCGCTCATCAGAGACCTGATCGATCAGTCTGATCAATGCTGAAAAGAGTTGTGACTCTAAAATAAACGCGCACTCGCTGCATAAAAAAAAAAAAAATAATAATGTTAAATGATGTTTTTGAGCCGCACCACACCATGCAGTAGAGAACAGAGCGCACTTCCACAGAGGCAGAAAATAGCACTGAAACTGGTGCAGCGTGGTCACGCCTGTGTGCACACATTAAAACGCGAACACTACGTAGCTGCAAGTATGAGCAAACACAGTTAAAGGCTGAGTATAGCGCATATTTCGGGTGTATTTAATGAAACACAATGCTGCAATGAACAGCTCTACAAATATGCCGCTGTGACAGGCCCTTTATACAGACAAGCCTGAAAATCCTTCGGCCTCAACAACGTGCACTCTGATCACAACTTCACGCTGAGCATGTGCACAGATAGGCTTATCGAGTCAGTAGAGAAGTTGCATGGGTACTTGGTTGTCATGACTACCCTGCATTACTGTAACTATAATTTGTAAGTCTTTACTGTAATTGTATGATTTGTGAGTCTTTCACAGGTCTGAAAGTTACCCATGATGCCGTGGGCACGAGCACACACCAAAACCATGAATGTGTGTTTAGTGTTTTTGGTGCATTAAAGGTCTGTAAGAGCAGCAGGAGGAGGACAGAGTGAGTCTTCACTGTGTGCAGACGGGCACAGACCTCAGAGTCTAACAGCTTCCTGAGGACCCTCGAACACATCCTGTAGGAAACCCACACACACACACACACACACACACACACACACACACACACACACACACACACACACACACACACACACACACACACACACACACACACACACACACACACACACACACCATCAGGCTTTAGTTCCACAAACACACACACATGGAAACAGATTGTTCAGACTGTAGCAAACTGCACACATTGACAGTGAAGCTGAGAAGGAATTTAAACATTGTGTTCTGATCACATCCTGCAATTTAAAGGCTGTTGTTCTTGTGGGTGTGTGTGATTGTTGGAGTTTCTCTCTAATTGGTTTGACAGGTTTGTCAGAGATGTCATTTTCTTACTGGAAATCTGTGTCCCTCTCTGTGTCTTTCACTTTGGTTCCTGGGTTTGAGGTGGAGGTTTAGCTGAGAGGTTATGTCATTTTGTTTTTTTTTTATTTTATTTTTCACTGTTGTCTGTTTTTGTCTCTTCTGTTGGCTGCTATAATCAGGTCAAGGGCGTAGGTTTGGTCTCAGCTTTGGTAGGGACAATACCACCACCACCCCCAGCCCCCCTGCCCACCACCACCACCCCCTAACCCACTCATACCATTAGACGCAAAAGTACAGCATAATACATAACATATGACAACATAATGCTGAATAATTTAACACTTTATTTACATTAATAATGTCAGGACGGGCGGGAGCCCGTCACACGGGGTGGCTGGACCCGCAATACAGACTCCCAGACTTGACTTAGGTGAAAGAGAAAATATGGTCTTTATTTCAGGCAAGGGTTCGTTACATATTTGGTCAGTCAGCGTAGCAGAGGTACAAACAGGATCAGGCTGAGGCACAGTCAAAAACAGGCAGGGGTCAGAGGCATGAGCAAACACCGACATCTGGGATGAGGCAAAAGGCATGGTCGAGGTAACAGAGCAAAGTTCAGTACACGGCAAGACAAAAACAGGACTGTGATGGGCGCTGGAAAGTGTACAAGATAACAATCTGGCAGTGTGCTGTGAGACTCTAAGGGCTTAACTAACAGGTGCTGTGAACAATGTGCATGTGCAGACTATTTAGGAAACAAGGTGCAGGTGTGGAGGGAAGATTCCAAAAAGGGAGCGTGGCTCATGAACAAAGACACAATGTTGTGCAAGACAGTGAGGGAAGAGAGCACAAGGTGGAGAGAAGAAAAGACCAAGATGTGTGAACAGAAGTCAAGAGTGTGACTAAAGGGAGTGAGCACAGTGGCATGATGTAATAGACAAAGACAATGGAAGAGGTGTAAGAGCGTGAATAAGTGGAAACACAAAGCAGACATAAACAAGGTGGGAGACAAAGACATGGGGCAGGTGTAGTGAAGTAACATAAATAACTGGGCATGAGACGAGCAAAGACTTGATGGGAGGTGCAGAGTGTAAACAAATGGCAAAAGCAGAACAGTGCTAAAATGGGACTCAGGGGCAGAATATAACACAATAGCAAACCAGACATGAACATGAGAACTGAAAGAAGAAACAAAGATAAAACTAAACTGGACTGACTAAGAAAACAGAGTGGTTAAACAAATTACAAAATAAAACAGAGACTGAGATCAACAAAACCTGACACTAAAGCACAACAGATAATATAACAAATGAGAAGAACAAAATAAACAAGTGGTAAACAATGAAAACACAAACTGGCTAAAACAAGGATGGAACAGGACAACGGCTAAAGTATAAAAGTAGCAAAGAAACAAAGTGACAAAGCAAAATAGAACATAGCAGAAACACATGATGAAAATAAACCATTAATAAATCAAAGCGGGAACAGAAGATGCTGCAAAGAAAGGGGCAAAAAAGGGATCAAAGCCTGGAACAGGGCCAGTCATGACAATTAAGTGTGTAGGCAAAACAAAACAAATAGCTTAAATAACAAAATTGCACCCAAAATCACGAATCTATTCAATAGGCCTACACCTGAGAGAACAAGACAACAACAAAAAAAATACTTGTGGAGCTAACAACCAAGATGTATAATCTATTCTCTTCATCAATAATGCAGTTGTAGGTATCTGGCAACCTAATTTGCCAAAAGAAAAGGGCTTTCCAATGATATATGGTGTATTATGGTAAACGTAAGCCTGTGATGTCATAACGCAGAGGAAAAACACGGAAGTTTCACACTAGTGCGCCGCTGATTCTCATTACCGTAAGTTCTCATGTAAGCCCCCACTCTGAAAAATTTCAACACTGACAGCAAGCCAAGAACCCGTGCTTTCCAACAGTATGCTATATGTTGCATATATTACAGTAAAGTGCGTTCGGTGACTTTTGAAACGAGGGAAAAGTATGAAAAAGAGAGCAAAAGTGACAGAAAAGTACAGAGACAGACAGCAAACATAAATGTAGTAATTTGTGAGGAAAAGGCAGGATGTTAGTGTAATTTGTGAACAGTGATGCCAGTAACGCGTTACTCTAATCTGACCACTTTTGTTTTAGTAACGAGTAATCTAACGCGTTAATCATTCCAAAACAGTAATCAGATTAAAGTTACTTCTCCAAGTCACTGTGTGTTACGATTATTTTTGCATTGTGGGTCGATAGCAGCATTAAACTTGGTATGTGGGCAGGGGTTCGACTGCACTGCCCACTTTAAGCGAGCTGTGAGCTTTTCATCCACGGTTTTTTGCAGCAGCTACAACTCGTCCTCATCTTTCTGCATAAATAAATGTTATCCATTCTTTGTGCTCAAACGCCAAAGCAGGGGCGAATCCAGACGGAATGGGGGCGTGGGGCAGGGATGTGCTCCCACCCCCACAACACCCCTAGATGAAGCCGTTTTTTACTACAACTACTAATACTACTTATAATAATAATAATTTCGACAAGTAAAATGTTTAGAGAGAATTTAAATGTTAGAAAGAATTTAATAGTTACATTTATAAATAATGTAGGTTAGAAATTGCAAGTTTTACTGTTACAGTGCTGTCAACAGTTAAATATGAGGTCAAGAAAGAGGTCTTTATTTTACTTTTTATAAAACAAGTATTTATTTTCATTGAAGTCAAGAAAGGGTGACTATAAAGTGAGTTTTGGCAAAACAAGTATTGTTATGTTGAGGTGGCAGAGGGTTGTTGTCGGCAGCTGGAGAAAGTAACTAAAAAGTAACTAGTAATCTAACTTAGTTACTTTTCCAATTGAGTAATCAGTAAAGTAACTAAGTTACTTTTTCAAGGAGTAATCAGTAATCAGTAATTGGATTACTTTATCAAAGTAACTGTGGCAACACTGTTTGTGAAGGTGTGTGTGCGTGTTTGTGTGGGTGTGCAGTTTATTTTAAGTGTGGCGCACAGCATTGTTCGCAAGACCCCCCCCCCCCCCCCCCCGCCCTTCTTGTTTTTCTGCACCAGATCCACCTATCCTCTGCTCCGGGACCTCCCACTTTACAAATTAAGCACTGCCTGCCACCACGAAATGCGCTTTGTTTACGTCCATGTGAGAAGAACGTGAGCCAATGAAATTGCAACATGGGTAACCCTGTGACTCTGGCACGTCGAAAACACAAAACGTGACGACCAAAATTATAGTATCGAGTTCGCAAAAAAATAGTGAATGATTTTGTTATATAAAAAAATGCTAAATATTGGTAGGGACTATTTTGCCATCCCAAAATATTGGTTGTGACTTGTCCCTATGGTCCATATGCAAACCTACGCCCCTGAATCAGGTAAATATTTTCTTTTATGTTCAGATGATGTCATAAAGTGTTTGTAGTTTGTTTCCTCTGTCTGACTGTGGTGGTATTTTGTTTTGTTCCTGTGGATACAACATTTTTTTCAGGTTGTGTGGCCAGCAGAGGTTCACACATTTTTTTCCCTTCATTTTTGTCAAGTTCAACGTCACAATATATTTCTTGAGGTGGATTTCAAGAATAAGAAAACATAATTTTCTAAGGAAAGCTTCAGTTAAAGTCACTTCATGTTGTGTTTTGACAGTTTTAAGCAATGTTTTTTCAGTCAGTGCAGGTGTGACCAGTTGTTTTCATGACAAAATTATTACAAGACACACTTTAATAATGTGTGAGAGGAAAAAAGAAAAGAGATGTTGACCTCATAAAGGCTCAAACAGACAGTCAAAGAGATTCAAGTTTGTCATGTGACACAGAGGAATGCTGGGAAATCCTGTGTGACAGCATGTTGTTGTTTGCGTGAAGGTGTAGACTCTGATATGGATCAGAGCGAGGACACAGAGGAGGGACCCCTGAAAACTGGTCTGTGTGGGGACCATGAGAACCAGATCAAAGCTCAGAGGTGAGACCAGGATCTGAAACTGACTGTTGACCAGGTCAGAGGTCACAGCTCACATCACCACATCGTCATTATTCACGTGTGAATAATGACGATGTGGTGATGTGAGCGAAAATAGATCATAAAATGTTGAAAATAGATCATAATCATGTTTTTCTCCTGTGCACCTACTTCTGGTGGGAAAAAAAAGACGTGATGCCGTCACCTGCTCACAGAAACGTAACTCCACACATTTCTGTAAACTTCAATGACCTCAGCTGAAGCCCTGCTGAAGGAAAGAAAAAGTTGCAGTTCTTTGACTGGCCACTTGAGTCTGGTTTCAAAAAGGAGCACATTCCCATAGGAGACAATGTTAAAATGTCCAACTTCAGAGCAGAAATAAACATGTTTACAGCCTGGTAGCAACAACAGTTGAATGAGGTGAATGATTTTCTAGTTTATTTGACATTTTAAGCCATCAGATTTTGTATAATTGGCATGTGGGTCCAACTCTCACTGTGTCGTTTGTCTGCTCAGTGCGGCTGCTAGCTGTTGTGGAGGCTGTGTCTGTGTTTTGGAGCATTTTATAATAAAGAATAATCTGGCTTGCTGTGTGGTGAAATGTTCTCATGGATCATCAAAACAATGTTCACACTGAGTGAAATGTTCATATTTAATGTTGTATGCTAACAGCGTTATCACCTTTTACCTGATCTGTTAAGGCACTTTTCTACTACAAAGTTCCAGCACTACTCGAGCGAACCTGCGTCAGACAGAACCCAGCGCTAAAAATAACCAGAAAGCGGTTCCAACAACAAAAACAATTTATTTTTCACCTGTGCCTAAATAAAATGTACAAAACCAAAACCAACGTCCTTCTGGAGGAGTGACTGTTGGCACGTGTTGGGTATTTTCTCCTCCAAACATTCTTAAAACCTTTGATAAGACAAACAGAGTCAAGAAACACCAGTGAGACAGAAAGTCAAATTAATCACGCGCGGAGTGCGGCCAGGCTGTACACCAAGGCTACACTAAAGTCTGGCCTGTGCTCCTGCTCTTTTTATTAGAGATGCCATCATTACATCATAAAACTTGTCCTAAGGGGGGGGGGGGGACAACGCGAGACAAGTTTCTTCCCGTAACATAAACACATACGTCAATAAGCGCAGCTGTAAGGACAAACAGTTTCTTTCTTTTACTCTTATCGTCGGAGGTCAGCACATCTCGTTCGTCTGTTGCAGTTATCAGCTGTTGTGCATCTGCCTGGAGTGTCCTGGTCTTCACACTAAGCATCACGTCACAACAGTCAAAAACAACCTTCAGGTCTATTACTCCCAGTTCATGACTGACCCCGTCATGCTTCACTCCCAGTCGTTAGCGGCTACAAAAACAAGTTGTATAATAATAATAATAAGTACATCCAGCTCTTCATTCCCAGTTCAGATTGACCCCAGCATGCTAAAACAAGGTTGAATAACACATACATTCTCAGGGTTAGTGCAAACAGCACAACACCATTTTCATAAGAAAGAAGACGAAGGTACAAATGTTTAACAGTGATAACATATATATATATATATATATATAAAATCCTTAACATTTCCCACCTGTTTATCGCCTGTTAAACATATAGTAGGCATCACCCAGCTTAGTTAGTTAGTTTATTAACTTAGTTTATTCTGTCCACGTTTTTATTAATTGAACACCAACAGATGGAAGATTCAAATCCAGCTGCTATTTGATCAACCAGTTTATACTCGTCAGGCACTCCTCTGGGGACTCCTATTGCATCAATATATGTTGGATTTCCTACTCCTTTCCAATCTCTTTTTACTCTATGTCTGGCTATGCCTTTCTGCCAATCCTCAGGAATAAGAGAGGCTGCATATGTCGTAACGTCTTCAGGGGTCATGGGTATGGCTTTAACTGGTAACAATAATGATATTAATGCACAATAACCTGACACATTTCGTGGCAGTCTGTCAAAGATTCTGTTATCACCACACCACCACCATACATCACTTCGGCTGACTGGTATAAATGAACCGTTTTTCTGTATTATTCGACTACACCACTTGTCTTATTACTTTTTCAGCTAAAGCTTCATAGGCTAAGAGTGTGTTAACTCATCACGTCAACAGTTCAAGCTTGAACTGGAGTTGTGAGCTTTTCAATATCATCATAATTCTCAGTACAGTCATTATAGTTTTCTCCACTAAGGTCTGACTGTTTCAATGCTTGATATTTTGGCATAGTTTGTTGGAAGGCCAGATTACACTGTACAAATGTATTTGACACCATTTTGCCAACCATTGTTTTGATATAAGGGATCACACAACACATGCAAAGTCCAATCAGAATTAGGACTATAATAACTGGTGTCACCATTTTCAATAGTAACTGCCAACATGGTCCTGAAGTCAACCAGGACCAGGGATTCCACCGGTTCACGGCTAAGGTGTCTTTATGCATTGCATCACAAAGTTTATTCAGCTCTTCCAATGCGTCCTGCATATCCACTGAATGAATGGAGTCTGGGATGAAAGTACAGCATGTTGTGTTCAGCAGAACACAAACTCCTCCCTGTGAACCAGTAAGCAAGTCTAAAACCATGCGATTTTGCATCACCATGGTACGTAAAGCATCTATTTCAGTGTTTTGAGCTGCTACTATTTTTTTAGTTACATTCATGAACAGACCCAATCGATAATTCAGAGTTTCAATCATTAATGAATTTTTTCCCACTCCTATCCAGGGGAACAATGAATGTGCTATTTTATCTCCTACAGACCACAATTTTTTTGGTCCTTTAGTACATCCGAGCCCCACATGTGATCATGTGGTAACACATCTGGGTATATCAATCTCCTCCGTCTGGTGCTGCCATTCTTCTCTGTGAGGTCCTACCACATATGTATGGTCAGTCACCTGGGTAGGTGCACACACACCACCCCAATTTGGTGGGAGACTCATGTACAGTCTGGAACCACAAAGCCAATAGATGTCATCATACACCGGAGTACCATTTACAGGTGGTAGCAAAAACTTACTAACATAAGCACATGATTCATCCGTTCCCCATGGACAGGAGCCTGTATAATTACATCCCCGTCCAATGTGATGAAGATAAGTACCATCCACATATTATGTTTTGGCTAGGCTTAAATTATTTGATAAAACATACGTTTGGGTACACAGACGTTTCTTAATTTTACCTACAGTTTTATTCCCTGTCCCGTAAAAGCAATTTGGGAATGGCCGTTGTGATGACAATTTAACGTGATGATATTTTTGCGTTTCCCTTCAGTCTAGTCAATGGAGCAGCACTTGGGCACGCTTGTACGTCCTCTGTTGAAATCCCTATCATATAAGTGGTTGCACTGAGGCAAGTGGTGTTAGAACTGCCCCCGAAATACAGTTTGATTATGCATCCGTATGATAAGACATTCTGTCACCCTAGCAGGGTACGGTTTAGCCGTCAGAGCTGGGTGTGTTGAGGATATAGGTATTTGCGAACAAACATAACAATTAGTAACGTAATTCCATAGCCAATAAATGAACATATCTGTACCACATATTAGTATGGTATATATGAGGGTGTCCATCTGTCTCGTTCACATTATGAATAAACCTCTTCTGACGTTGCTTGCGTTGTTCTCTGGCTCAGTCCACAGTGAGCTGCAATTCTTGGGTCAACCACCAGGCCAGGAATCCGAGGAGCACGAAACACACTAAGATCACAACGCAACCGGCTGCCCTACCAACAGTCCGGCAGCGGCGGCGCTGAGCACGCCGCTCCGGGGTCTGCTGTAGTTCAGTCATGATTGCTAGGATACAGTGTTGTTAACCACCTCACCTAATAGTGCAAGGATCTCCCTGCTTCACTGGCATTGAGACAATCTATTGCTAATTAAATAGACTCCCTTTGTAGCCAGACTTCCCCTTACACTGTGGAGGCCGCCAACACACGCTGTATCTTACAGTGATGTATCCACGTTGATCTCTCCGCTATCTTTACTGCAGTTGGTGTTGTTAACAGCACTTGGTATAGACCTTCCCAACGAGGACTGGACTCTGATGAACACCCAGTCTCCTGGCTAGACTACTGGAAGGCCGTCCTGTGGAAGATCAAAATTATTCGGCAGTAAATGTGTTTAAGTTATCTCTTTCTGTGTTAATGTCTTTTTCATAAAATTTGCTAATGTTTGTTCCTCATCTGCTGTTTTAGTATCCATGTCAAAATTGGTAGACGATATGGTCGTCCATAAAGTATCTCAAATGGTGTTAACCCTGATGGTGTTGGTGTTATTCTCATATACAATTTTACTAGGTCCAACATTCAATCCAGGTTCGTTTTGTCTCTTCTATACATTTCCTTAATCTTATTTTTATTGTGCCCTTTGTCCTTTCCACTAATCCGGCACTGTGTGGTTGATAAGCACAATGATTTTTGAGATTGACCTGTAGCGCTTCTCCTACGTATTGCACTATTGTATTAACAAAATGCGCTCCATTATCCGAATAGACTGTTTCTGGTATTCCAAATCGTGGAATGATGTCTTTGCATAATGCCTTAGCCACTGTAAGTGCATCTGCATGTTTTGTAGGGAACAATTCTACCCATTTTGAGAAGGCATCAATTATGACTAAACAAAATTCCTTCCCTTCATGTTTACTCAGCTGTATATAATCCATATGGATCACTTGAAAGGGATATTGTGGTGTTGGAAATTTGCCTCTTTGGGGTCTCAAATTGCCTTGTGAGTTGTGTTTTGCACATATCATGCATGCTCTACAATGCTGTTTTGCATATGCATCGAACCCATAAAGACAAAAAATAGATTGCATTTGCGATATCATACCCCCTGATGAGACATGCGTCACGCCATGGCTCATAATAGCTGCCCATTTAAACATATTTTTTGGCAATATGGGTTTCTTTTGTGGGCATACGTACAAATCATTTGCATACGTAGCTCCTTTATTTATCCACATTTGTTTTTCTCTGTCAGTTGCCTGCTGTTGCATGTCAGCAAGCAGTGTATGACCTAAATGCAAATCTGGAGTGGTTTCCTGTACAACAAAAATAGAAGAAGCTGCTGCTGCCTCTTTTGCTGCTCTGTCAGCAAAATCATTTCCTTTTGAAATACTGTCAGAGCCCTTGGTGTGAGCCGCACATTTGCATATAGCAATTTGTTTAGGCAATTTCACAGCCTTCAGTAGTGCAGTTAGGAGTGTGGCATGAGTCACTGGCTTTCCAGATGATGTCACCATTCCACGCTCTTCCCACAGTTTTGCAAACACATGCACTGTGCTAAAAGCGTACTGGCTGTCTGTATAAATTGTTACAGCCGTACCTTTAAACAGATAGCAAGCTGCAGTTAAAGCAACTAATTCAGCTGCTTGTGCTGAAAATGAGGATGGCAATGAAGCAGAATCCAATACTTCTGAATTTGTGACAACAGCATATCCAGATTGTGTTTGTCCATAAGCGTTTTTAGTGGAAGAACCATCCACATACACAATTGTACTGTTTGGGATGGGTGTGTCCTGGAGGTCTGGGCGTGCTTTCGTACAGACCGTAGCTACATCAAGACAATTGTGCGGCTCACCATCCTCAGGTAAAGGTATCAATGTGGATGGATTCAATGTTGTACAGCGCTCTACCGTAAGGTGTGGTTGTGATAATAGCAAGGACATGCACGAAAGATGTCTTGCTGGGGACAAAAGGCTCATGTTTGTCTGCAACAGAAGTGCAGAGACTGCATGTGGAACCTTCAATGTCAGCTGATGGAATAGAACAACATTACTGCTACTTTGAACAGCCATAGAGGCTGCAACAACAGCCTGTACACATGGTGGTAGAGCACTTGCTACTGCATCCAATTTAGATGAGTAGTAGGCAACTGGCCTCAATTTTGAGCCATACACTTGAACCAAAACACTAGTCATGAACTTATTCTTACAATCAGCTGTTTGAATGAATGGTTTACTATAATCTGGTAGTGCCAAAACTGTGGATGACACTAATGTTTGTTTTACTTTTACAAAAGCTTCCTCAGCATCTTTGTTCCATTCCAACACGGTTGACATTGAAATATCATCCTTGTACATCAAATCAGAAAGTGGACTAGTCAATTCTGCATAGCAGGGAATCCATGCCCTGCAGTAATTAGTCAGTCCAAGAAATGACATCATCTGCTTTTTGGTTTGTGGTTTTGGAGCGTGTAAAATTGCTTCCTTCCTGTCAGACAGGATCGTGCGCCCTGTGGCTGATAACTCATGTCCTAAATATTTTACTTTATCCCTACACAACTGAACTTTGTTTTTACTCACTTTGTGGCCATTATCAAATAAGAAACATAATAATGCTACTGTGTCAGTTATGCAGTTTTCTCGTGTGTCAGAGGCAATCAGAATGTCATCAACATACACTAATAGTTGGCTATCTGCCGGTGGAACGAAATTGGCTAAACATGCTGACATGACTTGAGAATAAATAGTTGGACTCTCTGCGTAACCCTGCGGTAATCTGGTGAATGTATATCGTTGTCCTTTAAAGGTAAAAGCAAACCAGAATTGACTATCTAGGTGTACTGGCACAGAGAAAAATGCATTACTTATGTCAATTACTGAGAAACTATTAGAATTTGGTCTCAGCGAATTTAACAAGGTGTGTGGATCTGGGACACATGGTGCTCTTTTAATCACAGCAGCATTTACTGCCTGCAGATCTTGAATCATTCTCCACCCCACTGAGGGTGGAGCCTTTTTCACAGGAAATATGGGTGTGTTACATGGTGAATCTGGACATGGCACTATTACTCCTGCTGTTAATAAATTCTCTATTACTGGCCTGATTCCTTCAATTGCATCAGGTTTCAATGGATACTGTCTTACACATGGTCTGTATTCCGTTTTTGGTCTTATAACTACAGGTTGTGTATTTTTTATCAGTCCTACGTCTGAAGGACCTGTTGTCCACAATCCTGATGGTACCGAAGAGAGAAGATCATCTTCTTCAGGACTCAACTGAAACACTCAGGATTGTGAAGTGGACACATCAATATGTGTTCCAGCTGTCAGCACCAATGAGACATTAACTGGCACTTTATACAATTTAGTTGATGGACTGAACTCTGTTCGTGGTCCAACTCTGCTCCAATCAGTGGCTGACAAAGCTGTTATGACTGTCAGTCCCAATTCTTGCCATTCTGTCAAATATGGTTTACAAAGTGACACATGTAATGGCATACCTGTGAATCTCAATTTTAAAACATCTTCAGTGGCACCTGTTACTGTTATGACAGCTGTTGAGTTGCCATCATGAATCAAATCGGTCATTGTCAGCTTCACAGGTGAAATGTTTTTCAATTTGTTTTCATACACTGGTGTTCCTGGCAATATGCCACTATGGACCCTAAATACACTCTCAAATCTGCATCTAAACTCTGTCCATGGTTCTCCTTCTTTCTGTGTTGTCCTGGTAATTTCAGTATAATTTATCTTTGGTCCTAACACACCTTTTGCACGTGTAATCATAGCTTCCACTCTTGTTTTCAAGACTGGATCATCATGTGGCAATGGTACGCCATCCTGGTCTGCAGGATTCCAGTCTCCGCGTATCTGACTCCATTTTAGGGCCACATGCTTTCATCCACACCTGTTGGACTTCAGGTCCACTAAGGTGGTAAGAACTTCTAATGTTTTCTATATCCTGCATAAATCCCTCAATGTCGACATGTGGCGATGGTATCATGTCGACTGCTGCTTTGATATCATCAGCATTCCATGTTCGATATACGAGCATGGTTGATCGCTGTCCTGCTGTTCCTGCACGAGGATTTGGTACTTCTATCATAGGATAGGCACCTCCCTGGTCACTGTGTTCCACCATGGGAGGGGCTGTAGGCACTTTTGCTTGACTGCGTGTTTGTGGTTTTTCTGGTTTTTCTGGTTTTTCACTTTTTACCTTAGGTTTTACTGCCAAATCATACTGTGGTGGCGGTACATCGTCATCCTCTGGTAGAGGAGATAAGGGTGTTGTTGTCACCGACGATCCAGCCGGCGGTGGTTGCTGAGGCTGTTCTGGTTCTCTGTGCTGAATTATCACATCTTCTTCTGCCTTACCTACAGCTTTCTTTTTCCTTGCTTTCTCTAATCGTCGCTTCTCTGCTCCCTTCTGTCTGTTCTCTGCTTCCTCCTCCCAAAATGCCACTAAATCTGCCCCTACTTTCTGCATCTTTTTCTCATCACCTTTATGTTGCTGTTCTAACTCCTTCTTTAGCTTCTGTATACTGATCAGGTTCAGTCGTCCGTCAAAGTCATGTTTATTTATCCAGGTCTCCAATTTCTTTGTTGCTTTTGGATTTTTTTTGCTTCCATAAATTTCCAGTCGTCAGTTGATAAATTTTCCTTATTTTTAGACGTCTTACCCCCCATTTTTATTATCCCTTGTTAGAATTTGGACTTCAGACCGGGGCACACCTAGGGTGTTCTAAATCTGAAGTTTTCACACTTTCTTTGGACGTGACAATTAATTTGCCGTCGTGTGGTTGATTCCTTTCACCTCCCCGTAGGAAGCGGAATCACTTGCCTCTGCTTCCACACGCACGGTTGTCACTAACGTTGTCCAAAGTATTACACTTTCACACAGTTATTTACACTTACACAAAACACTATTTACACATAGAAACACTTTTAATAATCATACGCGTATTCTTAGCCCAGGGGAGCTTGCCCTCCCGTGAAATTTAACTAATGTCCTGCATTAGGGGACTCCGCCGTCCCTGCCAGATTTAACTGCTTTTTTACAGTGCACGTATTTCTACCCGGGATTTCCTTTACGTATTAAAACAGAGGAGTCCGTATCCTCCTTCCGGAATTTAACTACGTGCGTCCCTCGCAACCGTAGAGGAGTCCGCCCTCCTTACAGAGTTTAACTGTGTTTCATTAACAGACGATTCTGTATCATCGCTTACGGAGTTTAACTGTTTTATGTGATCACTTTTATCCCCTACCGGTACGCATATATAAACAGAGGAGTCCGCACCCTCCTTACAGAGTTTAACTGCTTTGCATTAACAGACGATTCTGTATCATCGCTTGCGGAATTTAACTGTTTATGTGATCTGATCACCACTCACTCAGTACTGTTTACAAAGAAATTTTACTCACTGACTCGACTTCCTGTCTGTCTTCTTCGGGAAAATCTCGTCAACCAGACGATGCCAACGGTGGTCGACAATTGCAGACACGATCAATCGATCGGACCTTGGCCAAGGATTTACGTCTGGACTTGACGACCTCCGCTGGACACCTCCGGTATTGTTGAGATCCCGGACGAGCCCCCAGTCAATGTTGGGTATTTTCTCCTCCAAACATTCTTAAAACCTTTGATAAGACAAACAGAGTCAAGAAACACCAGTGAGACAAAAAGTCAAATTAATCATGCGCGGAGTGCGGCCAGGCTGTACACCAAGGCTACACTAAAGTCTGGCCTGTGCTCCCGCTCTTTTTATTAGAGATGCCCTCATTACATCATAAAACTTGTCCTAAGGGGGGGGGGGACAACGCGAGACAAGTTTCTTCCCGTAACATAAACACATACGTCAATAAGCGCAGCTGTAAGGACAAACAGTTTCTTTCTTTTACTCTTATCGTCGGAGGTCAGCACATCTCATTCGTCTGTTGCAGTTATCAGCTGTTGTGCATCTGCCTGGAGTGTCCTGGTCTTCACACTAAGCATCACGTCACAACAGTCAAAAACAACCTTCAGGTCTATTACTCCCAGTTCATGACTGACGCCGTCATGCTTCACTCCCAGTCGTTAGCGGCTACAAAAACAAGTTGTATAATAATAATAATAAGTACATCCAGCTCTTCATTCCCAGTTCAGATTGACCCCAGCATGCTAAAACAAGGTTGAATAACACATACATTCTCAGGGTTAGTGCAAACAGCACAACACCGTTTTCATAAGAAAGAAGACGAAGGTACAAATGTTTAACAGTGATAACATATATATATATATATATATAAAATCCTTAACAGCACGCTCTCCAGCGCCCGCAAGGAGAGAAGTCCGGCGCTCCTGGACCCACTACCACCAGACAAACACCCCCCAGGTGGACACGACAAACTGACTCTCTGTGAAGCAAAGAAGATGTGAGGTAAGTCAGCAGTTACAACAATGTCTTTCAAAAGACACACGCTATCAGCAACACATTCAGGTCTGTACTTTTTATCTTTATGCAAATGAGCAGCTTCTCACAACAAGTGGAGGATCACTTATCCTGCACGCCACAGCAGTGAGAAGCAAGCTGCACAATTCTCATCACAATTCAAGTATACTGTGTAACAAAACACCAAGTTACTATCAACAATTAGTCAAATACTTAATTACCTTTAATGTGTGCTGACAGCATGTGTCCTCACCCTTCCCTGCTTCACGGCTCGATGTGTCAAACCCAGGTGCGGTCCTCAGCGTCTCACAAACGAACATCACAAGGTAGAGTTCCCGGCAGTTCTGCTTGAATCACACATGCCTTAAAATCAGAACGCCATCCAATTATCTGCTTCAGCTGAAAGTCTTTAAGGTTGCATGTGAGCACCAGTCACAGGTGCTTCACATGATGTTGATGAGGGTGAGGATTCTTCAGCCAGCACTTTCTCCACAGACAAATCAGTTTCCATGCCACCTGAAGAGCAAAGAAAAGAAAAGAACACCAAAACATCCAGCCACACCCCCCAACACACAACACATTCTTTATAATATATCCTTTTTACACAATGAAATTTGCCTGCATTTAACCCATCCAAATTACACTTAGACAGTTCTTGTTATGTGCCGACATGGGTTGAGGAGCGGACCTGCGTCTGACTGAACCCAGCGCTAAATAACCAGAAAGCGGTTCCAAAAACAAAACAATTTTATTTTTCCCCTCTTGTGCAATAATTGTGTACAACATAAAATATGGTTTGTCTGGCAGAGTGAAGGACGGCGCGCTCTCCAGTGCCCAAAGGGATCGAAGCCCGGCGCTTCTGGACTCACATTCACCGCCAAACACCCCCCAGGTGGACACGACAAACTGACTCTGTGAAGGATAGAAGAGGTGAGGTAAGTCAACAGCTACAACTAATATCCCTCAAAGGCACACACTATCAGCAACACATTCAGGTCTGAATTTAAGCTTTATGTAAATGAGCAGCTTCTCACAACAGGTGGAGGATCATCAGTCCGTACGCCACGGCAGTGAGAAGCAAACTGCACAATTCTCATCAATGTTAAAATATACTGCGTAACAAAATACCAAATTACTATTAACAATTATTCAGACAATCAATCACCTCTGATGTGTGCTGACAGCATGTGTCCCTCACCCGTCCTCCTTCACAGGCACGATGTGTCAAACCCAGGCGCGGTCCTCAGCGTCTCACAAACGAACGTCACAAGGTCGAGTTCCCGGCAATTCTGCTTGAACCACTCATGGCTTAAATGCAGAACGCCATCTAATTATCTGCTTCAGCTGAAAGTCCTTAAGTCTGCACGTGAGCATCATCCACAGGTGCTGCGAGTCATTAGGCCTGCACGTGGACATCCTCCACAAGTGCAGCCAATAATGTTGATGAGGGTGAAGGATTCTTCTGCCAGCACCGTCTCCACAGACAAAAACCAGTTTGCATACCACCTGGAGAGCAAAGAAAAGAAAACAACACCAAAATGTCCAGCCAAACCCCCCAACACACAACAGTTCTCCCAATTCATTATCAATTTACAGCTTGTTTAATAACTCCTTGATATGTAACAAAAATAACCCTTATCCTTTTCCTGATTATTAAATGCCCCAAGCACACAGATCTGAGTTTTTAATATACCTGCAATTAAATGATTCATTTAGATTAACTAATCACAAACCCTGTAATCAATTACATTATTTTTTTAATAACTTGACAGCACTAATTAAAATATGTATGCTGTGTGTGTGTTTCAGATGGTTTTCTCAGTCACTGCTGCAAAGGTTCATGCCATGGAATGGGACACCTATGTCATCACGTTTGTGTAACATCAGTTTGATTTGTAAAAGTTACCAAGGCTTACTGATTTAAAGGCTAACAGGAAAAGCAGATAACCCGTAAGTTGGAGAGGAAATGGCGTCTCACTAATTTAGAAGATCTTCACTTAGCCTGGAAAAAGAGTTTGTTGCTCTATAAAAAAGCCCTCCGTAAAGCTAGGACATCTTTCTACTCATCACTAATTGAAGAAAATAAGAACAACCTCAGGTTTCTTTTCAGCACTGTAGCCAGGCTGACAAAGAGTCAGAGCTCTATTGAGATGAGTATTCCATTAACTTTAACTAGTAATGACTTCATGACTTTCTTTGCTAACAAAATTTTGACTATTAGAGAAAAAATTACTCATAACCATCCCAAAGATGTATCGTTATCTTTGGCTGCTTTCAGTGATGCCGGTATTTGGTTAGACTCTTTCTCTCCGATTGTTCTGTCTGAGTTATTTTCATTAGTTACTTCATCCAAACCATCAACATGTTTATTAGACCCCATTCCTGCCAGGCTGCTTAAGGAAGTCCTACCATTATTTAATGCTTCAATCTTAAATATGATCAACTTATCTTTGTTAGTTGGCTATGTACCACAGGCTTTTAAGGTGGCAGTAATTAAACCATTACTTAAAAAGCCATCACTTGACCCAGCTATTTTAGCTAATTATAGGCCAATCTCCAACCTTCCTTTTCTCTCAAAGATTCTTGAGAGGGTAGTTGTAAAACAGCTAACTGATCACCTGCAGAGGAATGGTCTATTTGAAGAGGTTCAGTCAGGTTTTAGAATTCATCATAGTACAGAAACAGCATTAGTGAAGGTTACAAATGATCTTCTTATGGCTTCGGACAGTGGACTTATCTCTGTGCTTGTTCTGTTGGACCTCAGTGCTGCTTTTGATACTGTTGACCATAAAATTTTATTACAGAGATTAGAGCATGTCATAGGTATTAAAGGCACTGCGCTGCGGTGGTTTGAATCATATTTGTCTAATAGATTACAGTTTGTTCATGTAAATGGGGAATCTTCTTCACAGACTAAAGTTAATTATGGAGTTCCACAAGGTTCTGTGCTAGGACCAATTTTATTCACTTTATACATGCTTCCCTTAGGCAGTATTATTAGACGGTATTGCTTAAATTTTCATTGTTACGCAGATGATACCCAGCTTTATCTATCCATGAAGCCAGAGGACACACACCAATTAGCTAAACTGCAGGATTGTCTTACAGACATAAAGACATGGATGACCTCTAATTTCCTGCTTTTAAACTCAGATAAAACTGAAGTTATTGTACTTGGCCCCACAAATCTTAGAAGCATGGTGTCTAACCAGATCTTTACTCTGGATGGCATTTCCCTGACCTCTAGTAATACTGTGAGAAATCTTGGAGTCATTTTTGATCAGGATATGTCATTCAAAGCGCATATTAAACAAATATGTAGGACTGCCTTTTTGCATTTACGCAATATCTCTAAAATCAGAAAGGTCTTGTCTCAGAGTGATGCTGAAAAACTAATTCATGCATTTATTTCCTCTAGGCTGGACTATTGTAATTCTTTATTATCAGGTTGTCCTAAAAGTTCCCTAAAAAGCCTTCAGTTAATTCAAAATGCTGCAGCTAGAGTACTGACGGGGACTAGCAGGAGAGAGCATATCTCACCCGTGTTGGCCTCTCTTCATTGGCTTCCTGTTAATTCTAGAATAGAATTTAAAATTCTTCTTCTTACTTATAAGGTTTTGAATAATCAGGTCCCATCTTATCTTAGGGACCTCGTAGTACCATATCACCCTAATAGAGCGCTTCGCTCTCAGACTGCAGGCTTACTTGTAGTTCCTAGGGTTTGTAAGAGTAGAATGGGAGGCAGAGCCTTCAGCTTTCAGGCTCCTCTCCTGTGGAACCAGCTCCCAATTCAGATCAGGGAGACAGATACCCTCTCTACTTTTAAGATTAGGCTTAAAACTTTCCTTTTCGCTAAGGCTTATAGTTAGGGCTGGATCGGGTGACCCTGGACTATCCCTTGGTTATGCTGCTTTAGACGTAGACTGTGGGGGGGTTCCCATGATGCACTGTTTCTTTCTCTTTTTGCTCTGTATGCATCACTCCGCATTTAATCATTAGTGATCGATCTCTGCCCCCCTCCACAGCATGTCTTTTTCCTGGTTCTTTCCCTCAGCCCCAACCAGTCTCAGCAGAAGACTGCCCCTCCCTGAGCCTGGTTCTGCTGGAGGTTTCTTCCTGTTAAGAGGGAGTTTTTCCTTCCCACTGTTGCCAAGTGCTTGCTCACAGGGGGTCGTTTTGACCGTTGGGGTTTTTCATAATTATTGTATGGCCTTGCCTTACAATATAAAGCGCCTTGGGGCAACTGTTTGTTGTGATTTGGCGCTATATAAAAAAAAAGTTGAGTTGAGTTTGAAAAGCTGTTTAAGCATAATCCAGTAGTAAAATAAGTTTTACATTTAATGGGGTCATAAATGTAAATGTAACAGACAGTAAAACTGCTTGTTCAAAATTCCTTCATGTAATGGTGCCTTCACTGAAGTGACTAAACCTTTTTGTTTATGTTAAATACCATTTGGTAAAATCTCAGTTTAGACATGATTATTCCAGCATCTGTATAAAGATTCAGTCAGGTGTAGTGTGCAGTGTCTTCTGGAGAGGCTAAAACCCAAATTAAAAATTCTTAGAAATGAACCATCATTGCACCAAAACATCAACGACAAAATGTTGTTTTACTGTTGACTCAGCATGAAATGACAAATTATGATACAGTCACATGAGTCAAATTGTTTACTGCAACAAAAAAGAGCAAATACAAAAAAAAAAAAAAAAAAAAGCAACACAAACTATACAAAATTTTCATGTGTCTGTAGTCTGGGTTGGGGGCGCAGGTCACATGCCCCGGTCACGCATCGCGTGCACAAGGTCGCCCAGCATGCCAAGATATGCCTGATTAAATGCAGCTTCCACCACCGTTGCTTTCTCAAGGATCAGTCGGATGTGTCGATCACACTGAAACCAGTTCAGCTTCAGCCTCAACATCACTCAAGATGTTGAGATTCGCTTGATGGAACAGGCTCCCTTTTCTCTTGCCTGGACAATGAAGGTAGAAATGGGAAAGTGCAAAAAAACAAACAAACAAAAAAACACACAACAACAACAACAAAACCTCCAGTCTCTTTATGATCATTCCCCAGAGTTTTAGTTATCTTGGTGACTTTGCATAAAAATTATGTTCTTTCAAAATTATCCTTCAACAAATCAGATCATTTGGAGCATCATTTTGAAAGAATATGACTTTTTTGCAAAGCAACCAAGATAACTGAAACTTTGGGAAGGTCCATCAAAACTGGACCATCAATAACGGACCTTTGTGGGATTTATTACAATATTTATGGGTTGTGGGTTTTTGTTTTTTGTGAAGGGGGGGGGGGGGTGTCACCCTGTATATATCGTATTTGGGAAAGTTAAGGTGCTGTGAGACGTTATTCTTACCTGTGATGACACGTTGCTGTGTGGTGCTGGACGTTGATACAGATGTTGAAGCTGCTGGTCGAACCCTCCTCGCTTATGGAACTGGATTCTTCAACAAAAACACAAAATGGCGACATGTCAAAAAAAAAAAAACCCACACACATTACAGTAATGGCACTAAATGAGTCAAATGTACATGTTTGTTGTCTTGCTGACTTTAGGTGTTTTTCTGTCAGACGTTAATACTTTAAAGCGGAGCACGGAGTTAGCTAGCTTGCTAGTTAGCAGTCAGCTAGCTCACTGTATCCGTGTACATGAGACAACGATGTTACTTTAACACAAGTTTAGACTCACAATCTTAGTTTGTTAAAATGTGCTTCCCACCAATGGGATAAGTAACGTTAAACGGTGCTTTCAAGCAGTGTTGGGAAGGTGTCGTGACACGGACCCACAACAGGGGGCGTTAATGAAGGGACAATGGAATAGCCAAAAAGTAACAATTTAATGTTGTGAAGCGCACAACGAAATACAGACAAATACAAATATGCCGGAATATCAATCAGACACAAGGTGACGTGTGGCAGGCTCGAAGATAGGAGACGTCTGGTGCGAGAAGAGCCGGATCCCACACAGCTTCCACCACCAACGGATCTGAAGAACACCGGAGCCGCCAAGCCCTGCGCCCCAGGTGGCCACTGTATTCAGCAGTCAGACCCGGTACTGCTGGCAGAGAACAGAAACAGTTCTTGGATGAGTGTGAGTTCGCACACTCAGTAATCCCACAGTCTGTATACAGTTAGGAGGGAGAACCTCCACCCCAATAACACACTCAGACAGCTCCTGAGACAACCACTTATCTGGGTGGGGTGGGAGGCGAAGCCGTCGCAGTCCACACCAAACGCCAACTCAGCAGACAAGGAATCAGTCCCAGGAAAACAGCTGCAAGAGAGATCAGATTAATGCTCGATTAAGGTTCAGCAGAGAATTACCTGTATGGTAGAAGATTTCTCGGCGAGGAGGTGGAGTTGCAGTCCGGCCTTTGTAGTGGTGGTGATGAGTGACAGCTGGTGTTGATAGGTGACAGCTGTCACTTCCAGCGGCTCCGACGCCCTCTCGTGCTTGGAGCCTGCACTCCAAGCAGGGCGCCATCTGGTGGTGGTGGGCCAGCAGTACCTCCTCTTCAGCGGCCCACACAACAAGCAGACTACAGTCACAAAAACACTTACCAGCCATCGCTTCTAACAAAGCCGAGTTGCGGTCATCCTGCCTCCCGTTGCTCGCCGGTCGGTGTCCGTAAACAGTGTTCCTGTCGAACCGTTTCCAGCCCTTATGGTCCGACCTACTCCGGTCATTGTAGTCCTGTAATCACTTTTAAGCTTTTTCAGCTGTTCTCTGAGTTGCTGTAATGTCCGGTGAGCTGGGCACGGCCAAAGACTGGGAAATTTTCTCATTTCGGATCGCTTCATCCACCAAACACAAACGTCTGCAACTCATCCACAGACCACGGTGTGGTTTTGTGCGATTAAAAAACAAAACAAAACACCATGAAACGAAAGAAAACGACAGTCGCTGTAACGTCGCTGTGACTATTTAAAAATGGCGGGTTTTGATTTTCGTCTCGAACGGCGCGCTCATGACTCGTCCAGTGACGACATTCTCTGACCAATCAGTGGCAGGCAGCCTATTGACGTCACATTTAAGTATCAGCTCGGCTCGCTTGGAACCGCTCCTGAGCAGGTACTAAAAAAAGCACCCGGTACCAGGTACTAACCCTGGTGGAAAAACAAAAAAAAAAACGAGTAGAGTCGAGCCGAGTAGTCTCGAGTAGTGCTACTTTTGTGAAGTAGAAAAGCGCCATTAGGTTCCTATAATGTAGGATTACTGAGAAAATAAGTGGCTCATAACTTTTAATGTTCACACCAAATGAAATTGTTCGGCGCACTGCTGCACAATCCGCAAAAAAATATGATATCATGTTTTCATGAAATCATGATATCATGAAATGTTTTCTATATGTGGGTAGAAGATGTTACTGGTGATAATATTGAGATGCCTCTATTCTCCAACTCTGTTAAAAGCAACATAGAGCCAGAAATGTGGACAAAAATGGGAAAACCTCACACCCCTGCAAATATGACACATTAGATACACTTATAATTCTTGTCAATAGCCACACTTAACTTGTAAATGTTTCTATGTTGGGCCGTGATTAATCATTTTTGCTGAAAGAGTATGTCGTTGGCAACCATACTGAGATTCAAACAATTATATCAGCAAAGATCAAGTCTTGGAGATACGTCAGGGCCCCGTCACACTGGAGCATGAATGCTGTACGAATCACACAAATTAGTAAAACAAAACAAAAATTGAGGTGCATTCGGACAGGACAGACAATGAAGGCAATCTGAATGGCAGTCGTACACCATGAAAGTCGAAACATGACAACATAATAAAATAAAATAATGAAGCCAGCAGGAAACCCCACAGTGTGGCAGTATGCAACATATGCTGAAAGCTTTCTCTCTCTCCCCCCTCTTTTGAAATCAGCTGCTCAAGGGGGCCGAATCAGCTGCTCAAGGGGGCCGTGGCATGTGATCACTGTGCTTCCTTCTCTCTCTCTCAGATACAGGTTCAATTTTCTGTTTCAGTGAAACTTTACTGACATGGAAACATACGTTTTCATTGTCGAAGCAAGTGTTACATTGAGCAAAAAATAAATATAAAACCCCTCTCTCTCTCTCTCTCTCTCTCTCTGCACCGAACCGGGGGGGTGGGGGGTGGAGCAAATGTTGATGTATTATTTGACAATGACTGTGTTTATTGTGAAAAATGTAATTTTTCCCCCCTCCTTCTCCTTATTTGGATATGAAAAAAAATGACAATATTCTTTCAAAAAAGCACTTCTCTTTACTGATGCCACAAACATGCATGAACATAAGCATGAGGTATCAGAATAAAGGTATTGACGAGTGAAATATGATCAAATAAAACAGACTCCAGACAACATGTTATTATTGTAACATAAGATGATACTTAAATTTTAACACATTCTTGCTTGTAGCTGTTAATCATTTAATTCACTCTATATCACCTAAAGTCTACTCCACAAACCTATCATACATTTTAGACACTTAACAAGACTGACAAATCCAAAACTGAGGTATTTGCATATAGAATGGACAGTGAAGTAAACTGTGACCTGTTGTAAAGATATTTACAGGTATTTGTTCTTTTAAACATTATTGATGATGATGTTTTCTGATCTTTAATAAATTTTTGGTGCTGTTTGTCTATCAGTGTCCATCAGAGTCCAGACTCATCTTTACCTGAACCCAGCTGTGTGTCCCTGAACAGTGATTGGTCCATGGATAAGCCTCTTCTTTTTAAAGGACAGCGTCCCTCTGTTGGACAGATGTGAGCTCTGACTGACACTAACATGTTTCTGTCTTTATGATGTCTCTGTGATCTGGTGAATCTCAGTCTGTGGTGCGGCTCTATATTGTTTCTCAGTGTGCATCATTGGATATCTGATAATCAAAACATATCATGATATTACATGACATTAATGTGCTTAATACCACTTTTATGATTTTTATTTAAATATCTGCATAAATTGTAGTGTGTGGTGTTGGTGTATAACTGAATGTTTTCTACTTTAGTTATACTGCCTAATGTGTATTGTAGTAGTATATCTGGAGGGTTTCCATCTCTGTGACCTCACATTTGCATCTCTGCTATTTTGCAGATGATGTGGTTCTGTTGGCTTCATCAGACTCTGACTTCGGATTCACACTGGGCAGGTTTGAGGCAGAGTGTGAAGCAACTGCCATGAGAATCAACATCTCCAAATCTGACACCATGGTCCTCTGTCGGTGAATTGTACATGCTGGGTGAGGGGAGAGTTACTGCCCCAAGTGGAGGAGTTTACATCTCTTGGGGTCTTGTTTAGGAGTTGGGGGTACTGTATGTTGGAGTGTGAAATCAGTAGACTGTTTGGGGCTGCGTCTGATGTTTTACCAACTTTGTACCGGACCACAGTGGTGCAGAAAAAGCTGAGCCAGAAGGCCAGACTCTCGGTTTACACTTGTATCCTCACCTACACTCATGAACTTTCCTCTCTCGGATACCTGGGCCTACGTTCCAGGACAGTGTGAGTAGCTCAATGAACTGGGAGGAGTGCTGAGTAGAGCCGCTGCTTCTTCACATCAAAAGGAGACAACAGAGGTGGTTCAGGCATCTGGCAAGGAGACCCTGGTCATGTTCCTGAAGGGGTTTCCCAGGCATGTCCAACTGGGAGGATACCCCAGGGAAGAACCATATGAAGGGTCCTCCTATCCTCCTATCCTCCTATCCTCACCGACACTCATGAACGTTCCTCTCTCAGGTTTCTGGGCCTATGTTCTGGGACAGTGTGAGTAGCTCAGTGATCTGGGAGGGGCTCTGAGGAGAGCTGGTGCTTCTTCGCATCGAAATTGAGCCAACAGAGGTGGTTCAGGCATCTGGTGAGGAAACCCTGGTTATGTTCCTGAAGGGGTTTCCCAGGCATGTCCAACTGGGAGGATACCCCAGGGAAGAACCATATGAAGGGTCCTCCTATCCTCCTATCCTCACCGACACTCATGAACGTTCCTCTCTCAGGTTTCTGGGCCTATGTTCTGGGACAGTGTGAGTAGCTCAGTGATCTGGGAGGGGCTCTGAGGAGAGCCGGTGCTTCTTCGCATCGAAATTGAGCCAACAGAGGTGGTTCAGGCATCTGGTGAGGAAACCCTGGTTATGTCTTTCAAGAGGTCTTCCAGGTATGTCCAACTGGGAGGAGACCCCAGGAAGACCAGGACACCTGTAGGGGTTATATTTCCCAGCTGGCTTTGGAACACCTTAGATTCCCACAGGAAGAGTTGGAGGATTTGGCTGAAGTGTGGTTTGAGCTGCTTGGTCGACTGCCACCGTCACTTGGACCTGGATCACTGGCAGAAAATGAATGAAATAATCTGACTTGAGTTCTGCAGAAAAGTTAAATTAAGTAAACATATTTTTGTTACTCATCAGTTCCACTTCATGCAGAATTGTCATAAATCTAAGGCACAGAGTCATTCTGAGTAAATATTTTAGTTGTTAAATATATTTTTATTCTTATTATTGGTGGTAGTATTAGTGTTGTTGTTATTACTGTACAGTTTGTAGTAGAAGAACAGAGAACTGTATTTATGGGAAAACTGCTCTCATCACTGCACCATCAGTATCTGCCCTCAGTGCTTGCATCGGTGCACCATTATTAACTGCACCCAGTGCGCTCTCTCTCTCTCTCACTCACACACACACACACACACACACACACACACACACACACACACACACACACACACACACACACACACACACACACACACACACACACACACACACACACACACACACACACACACACACACCTGTTTGACGCAAATCAGTCAATGTATTTAATATTGACTGTGTATAACTGCTGTAAACTGTTCAGGTGGCTCTTCAGAGTGTGTTATTATTATTTTGTTACTTTCTACTGGATCATCTTTGATGGTGTTGAACCATTGAAATCTTTTAAAAATCACTTTTTGTTAAAGTTTGAAGTTGTCCATCTGTATCCTGCTAACCAACCGCTTATTTTAAATTCAGCCTGCGAGACTTTGATTCAAAGCTTTGATTAAAAATTTCAAATATTCCGTGCATTGTGCTACAATCACTGCTTTGAATTGTGTTTTCAAGTGACGTTACTTGATATCTCACTTTATCAATGGATAACTAGGTATCATAGCTTAGTTAGTCTGTAGTCTGCTTCTTGGTTTCAATTCTCGCTATGAAAAGCTTCAATTCAAAGCTTCAATTTGCACTTACAGGATTCCAAAGAGTGCTTTGTGCTAATCTTTACTTTGAATGATGTTGTGTGACGATCACAAAAGCGCGCACATACAAAGTAAGACAATAGCAGCTTGAAGTTTGACTTAGAACACAAAGGCTGTGATGATCTTTGGTGTACCAATAATGTTTCTGTCCAGAGTGACATCAGGTGAGTGAACCTCCTGTACGACATGTGAGTGATTTGTCCAATAAAATTTAGATGTAACAAACAAACCTGAAAATCTTTCCATCAGAGCTGCGTCCCTGAGGGACAGGCTGATGAGCAAATTAAAACTGAGCCTCAAGTCCCATGATTATGGACGGGCGGAAACATTTCTGACTTTTAATGAGTGGCGACACAAAAAGGAAGTGGACTTTACGCTCACTGAAATGAAAAACTGAAATGTTGATTTAAATTCACACTGACAGACTCTGATTCTGAACAAACCAGACTTATTTCTAATTCATTCATTATGTTATAGATTTTCTTTAACTCAGTATTTTGAGGGGGTGGTGCCATAGCGCCCTCTATTGACCAGCTGCCACTGCTTTTAAACATTATTGATGTTTTCTAATTTGCTGTTTTTCTGTCAAGATCCATAAGAGTCCAGACTCGTCTGAACCTGGACCCAGCTGTGTGTCCCTGAACAGTGACCATGGATAATCCTCTTGTTTTTAAAGGACAGTGTCCCTCTGCTGGACAGACGTGAGCTCTGACTGACACTAACATGTTTCTGTTTTTATGATGTCATGATTATTTATCCTCTGAATTTGATCATAAACAGGAGTTTTGATTGATTAATTAATTAGTCAATACAAGAATCTGAAGATGAGACTGTTTGGCTGGAGGACTTGCAGACATGGATACTGCTGGTGACCAGACCCTGGACGTTTATGAGGAGGAGCGGGAAGATATATACCTCTCCTGTCCTGTCACGTTGGACTGGCTACTTTAAGTAGTTGTCTGAGGCTGATCCTCTTCCTGGGATGTTACACAGATGTGGCACCATAGTTCTTAAAGCTGATTGTCCAGTCAGTTGTGAACCACAAAATCTTGTTGAGATCACAAAGTCCATGAAGCAGCTGATAGCAGGGAAGGATCTGGGCATCTGTGGTCCTGGAGCTGGTAGTTGAAGTTGCTGTTCTCCTTCCATTGCAGTCTTTTTTCCCTATCTAATCTGGGAGACAAGTGTCAACCCTACAGACTGGAACAACTGAGGACATTTGGTCGTGTCTCTCCCTCAGTCGTCTTCTTGTAACTACAGGAGTTAATTATTAGGTTTTGTTTGACATCAGATGGTTAGTTAGGGACAGAACTCGTTAAACCTCACGTCTCTTCTCAGAATACTTTATATATATATATATATATATATATATATATATATATATATATATATATATATATATATATATATATATATAATTTAACTTGTTTAAATTGGCAGAAGACAAACGATTTGACTTATTGATATTTTGAGAAAAGCTTCCAGTTGGACAGAATATATCAGTTTCTACAGAAAGGACAGAATTTACATCTGGAAGCTGTGAGGAAACTTAGCCTCGGTGTGGAAAAGTCACAGTTTAGACTTCGGGATCTTGAACCTTGTTGGATTCTTGGACCCGGTGGTTGTCAAAGTCCACAGCTGGTTTGCTGCTTTCAGGGCCATCTGATCTGGACAGAAAGAGACAACTTTGAGGAAATCATGTTTTCATTTACGGCATGCAGAGATTTCCTGCTGGAGAACGGACTCAGTGAGAGCGACTTAGAATCCCGTAGAGGGAGGAAGTTCATTGGTACCAGCGAGCTGTGAGGAGACAGAACAGGACGTGGACATCTGTCAAATAACAGCAGCTGCATGAACGGATCCTGAGTTCCTGATCATTCAGTTTGATCCTCACTGCAGACACCTAGTACACAGACAGGAAGTCAACATTTATCATCTTCAGTCAGGATCAAAGCTCTTCATTTAGTGGTGCTGATGGAGGAGCCGTCACTGTTTCTGGCATGGCGGGCCGTCCTGCCAAGACTGTGGAAAGGAAACACAACCAACAAGGTCAGTGTGAGGTCCTCTGTGGACGGACAGTCAAGCCCACCGTGGGACACTCAGGGGGACCAACAAGAAGACCATGAAAACCAGTTTGAGTGTTCAGATCAACGATGCAGGTTGATGTGAACTTGAAGCTGTTTGTGTTCAGACATCATGTGAGTAAACTGTTTCTGATTGGTCCACAGAGTGAAGCAGCAGAGTTCAGAGGTTCTCAGGCTTCCATCTGCTCAGCAGCATCAAAGACACCTGAACCACATGTCTACGGTCTGTTGACGTCCATCTGATGTCCTCATTGGAGAGTTTGTTCATATTGTCTCCATGCTGCAGCAACAAACACTTTGATCATGTTTATTCTCTCATTTATGCTCATCAGTGCATCATTCATGGATTCATCAACACTGACACACTGACTGTTGTTGTTGTTGTTCTTGTCCATGTTGATGTTCTGCTGCAGAACATCGAGGAGAACATGGGGTTGTTTATGAAAGATGAGCTGAAGATGATCCAGACGTTTCTCCTGACAAACGATGCAGAATACTTGGAGAGTCAGAGTGAGGATGAGGAGCAGTCCATCCGAGAACATCCGACTGGTTTTCCTGGACCTCACAGTGGCCTTCATGAGGAGAATAAATTATGAGGAGCTGGCTGACTGTCTGCAGAGCAGTAAGAGGACTTCTGTCCACATTTAACGCACATGCTAAATGACACGTGATGTTTGTCCATTTGAAATATACGAGGTCTGTTAGAAAAGTATCGTACCTTTTTATTTTTTTCAAAAACTATATGGATTTGATTAATATGTTTTTACGTCAGCCAAGCTTGAACCTTCGTGCGAATGCGTGAGTTTTTCCACGCCTGTCGGTTGCATCATTCGCCTGTGGGCAGGCTTTGAGTGAACACTGCTCCACCCCTCTCATCGTTGTTTCATTGCGAGGAAATGGCGGAATGATTTGGGCTTTTTTTCCATCAGAATTTTTTCAGAAACTGTTAGAGACAGGCAGCAGGAAACCATTCGAAAAATTTATCTGGCTTTCGGTGAAAATTTTACGGGCTTCACAGAGAATAAGGACTGTTACTACAGCTTTAAGGACGACCCACAATGGCGCACGGCGAGCCGTGCTCCGAGCCGCCATCGAGAGGCAGAAACCACCACATCATTTCTAAACGGATGGCTGTGTGGAGCCGGGACCATCGTGTGCTCTTTCTCTGGTTATCACAAGAGCTGGACATCAGCCATTTTCCGGCAGATTTCACTTTTAACAAGAGATCATCGCGCGTCACGACCGATTCGCTGATGAAGCGAGACAAAGAACACCTCCGTTTCGGACTGTTAGAGGACAAGTTGGGTCAAGCCCAGCTCTCCACAATTTCTCTTATACTCACTCGACTGGTAAGCACTGAAAGCCAAGATAGGCATGTCCCAACTTGTCCTCTAACACTCCGAAACGGAGGTGTTCCTTTGTCTCGCTCCATCAGCAAGGTCACCCACCTCTCAGAGGTCGAAGTGGTGACACTTTTCAGACTGATCGGTGACCAAACAGTGAAAAAAGAACAACAGCCTGTTTGTTTAGATCTCCCTATGAGATAACCCCACGAACAGCTAAAATGGGTAACTGCTGTTGTTCTCACAGTAAACATGACACACAGTCAAATGATGTTAGGTACATGAAGACAAAATATCCAGCATCACCTGAACACTTAAAAATGTGGCGAGAGACAGTTAATTTCTCGGGGAAAATTACAGTTAAAATCTACAACAAAGTCATTTGACACCATAAAAGAGAACACCAGTGATTTTAAGTGTATTTTGTAGAAAAGTGCAAAGGTCAGCGCTGCAGAGCAGCCAGAGGTAAATCCCGTGGCCGTGTGATATAGAGGAATTTGACATGTTGGAATTGTGGAAATAAGGGACACTTTGCATGTGAATGTACACACTCGCAAAGATGAGTTCTCCGTTTTCAACATGAATTTCGTTTATGTACATAAGGTTGCAGAACCCCTTTTTTTTCTAGCAGATTATAGTTGTCAGTTTTTCCTTACTTTTGTTCTGTTGTCGCTATATAGACAGATTGTGTGTAATTATTGTGAATTGTTTTAGATAAAACTGTCAAGGTCACAGTTGGTGGCGCTCCAACATTTTAAAGTGTGGAGTTAAGAAACTGAGAAATAAGTGCACATTAATCATTTTTGTACATGTATATGAGTGTGAGTTGGTGTCCAGGGTAAAAATAGAGTGTTTTGAGGGAGAATTCTGAAATAGATCTGTTGATGAAATAGAACTTTTCAGCTTGGTTTGATGATAACTCAAAGACAATAAGTGTTATCGTCTTCCTACTTCCCATATTGAATGATCATGTAACTGGAATGAAGTGGTTAAAATATGGTTGATTCTTGTGCACTGGATAGGGTGTAAAAGTTGATTGGTTTCGCCTATTTGATGGATTTTAAGCAAAGCTGATTAAGATTATATTTCATTAATGATTGGTTTATTGTTGTGTGATATATTTTTGTGTGTTGTTTTGAAATGATTCTCTTCTGTCTGGAAAAAAAAAGAAGAAAATTCAGATTGACTGCTTCAACTGAACATTGCAGTATTTGGCTAATCTTGCCTCAGTAATTATGAATGAGCTACTGTGGAACTGACCACTTAGATCAATGAGTTCCAGCGGGTATTCATAAACTCGTCTGGAAACAGGCTCATCTAGGCAATAAAGACTTTGGGTTATAAAACATTTCTATGAGTTCCCCAGTATACATATTAAATACTGCTAAAAGATTGAAAAATTGTGATTGACTGATCCACTAATTTTTCTTTTGATGGCACATAACAGACAGAAGGGAGCAGTGGTTGTGGTAGATTCTCTGAGGACTATTAAAAAACTGATTGTGAGACCGTGATTGCATACCCGGTTCTTGACCTCCGGGTCCCAAACAACCTGACAGAAGGTTGGTGAAAGAAAAAAGAGAAAAAAGTCTTCTATCAGTTCGCTGTGCTTGGTGGTTCTGTTGAGGTCTACGTGTCTACATGTGTGTATAATATGTTGCGTGTAATGTAACACAGGTCTTCTTTGGACCTGTGGACGTTTTTTGGGTTTTTATTTGAGAAGAGTTGGGATATTTTGCTTATTTGTTGTAAGCAGTTGTGATATTCTGTTTTTGGTCTGGGGTGTTGGAGGAGGAGCGTGTGCACACAGCTGCTGAGGGAAGCTCTAAATGCTCACTTCCCTCCTCCTCCTCCTCCTCCTCTCCTCACCGCTCCACACCCCCACAACTTGAGGGAGGATTTGAGAAACACTGCAGCAATGTTTTGTTGTGCTTTAACACATGAAATACAGTTGGTTTACATGTAATTGATACTAATGTTTTAAAAGTGCTTCTTACTGTTAAATTTAGAGATGTTGTTTATTTGATGTAATCATTTCCAGCTTTAATGTTGTTTTGCATTACGTTGCATTGACCTTACCAAATGCAATGTTCTCTTTTTTTTTTTTTTTTTTTTTTTTTTTTGAAGTGTGGTTTGTTTTGGGAACAAAGTGTAATTTATCACTCCAGCTTGAGAGCAGAGCAGAAGGTTGTACAGCATGTGAACAGTAAAACTGGGCTTCTGTTAGACACATTAATGTTGGCGAGGGTGAATCGACAGTAATGTAGGAGCAACAAATAATGAGAACTCAATATTTTTGACATATTGTGTGAATCTATTGTGTCAATAATGTGAATTTTTAAGTGGATGCAACTAACCCCTGCTGCACATCAAACAAGAAGCTGCAGGCTTTCATAAAGCATTGATCACCAGTGAAGTGCTTATTATTTTTTTTATTTTTTTTTTACATGCAGATTAAGTTAGGCTTTAAAGGATAGAGATTGTTGGACAAGTTTTCACTTTATTATTGTCCATTCTGACCCATAGTTACTCCTGCAAACCAAGTATTGTTTGTGTATCCGATTCTGCCATTATTTTTATTCTATTTATTGTTGGTGTTTAAGCATTGATTAATCCAACAGATCCACTCTGGGATTAATAGAATAGAATAATCTATTCTGGGATAAATTGCTAAAAGATACTTCAATTCACTTTCAATGATCCTGTATGTTTAATGTTCTGTGCAATTAAAACTGTTTTGACATGACACCTCTTAATGGGTGTTCCCCCACCCCTTGGAACCCCTGCCCAGTATGGAAGGCTGCGAGCCCATGACGGGTAAGATCCCATCTTAAACCCTGGGACAACCTAAGACAGGCCCAGTCACGATTACTCGACCTTGTCTCTGTGACGCTCTGACTCACTAGGACATGAGGAGATGGCACTGGGGTACTATGGTGGAATCAAATTTGCCCGCATGCCTACATGGTAAGGCGGTGTATTGATTTAATTGGAGTATTGGATCATTGTCAGGAATTGAATTGTCATATTAAGATCGGCCTGTACGTATTAATTGATGTTAATCAATGCTTATCATTCATCCAATCAATCAATTTTGAAATGGTTGGACTGGTTAACAATCATTTTGTGACATTTGGATTTCAGACATATGCAAAGCATTACTGCGGAGCATGTTTAACCTGTGAGAAACACAATTCACAGGGTAATGAGAGACCAAAACGAGGGAAATTTCCAACACCTCAATCCCCGTTTCAAATGGATTTTATTGAATGAACCAATGTGAAGTGAAAATATTGCCTAGTATTGATTGAAGCATATAACAAATGGGTAGAGGTGTTCCCTGTTAGACATGCAGATGCTCTAACAGTGGCAAAGATACTTTGTAGAGACATAATTCCAAGACATGGGCTACCCGAAACAATGTACAGTGATAATGGCATTCATTTTGTAAATGAAATCATTCAACATTTGACAGAACATTTGGAAATAAATGCAAAAACACATTGTGCTAATCATCCTCAAAGTGCAGGTTTAGTGGGAAGAACAAATGGAACAATTAAAAGTGAGGTCAGGGAAATGCATTGTGGAAGGAAAAAATAAATCCTGGGTTTGTTTTTTTATTTGGTGAAATTGTACATGCATATAACACCCAGCTCATGACTAGCTGCTAGCAAACTAGCGACTGTCCTTAAGCCATTCAAAATTTTGTATGGCAGGCCCTACAGAATACCAGATTTACAGAAGATAGCAGGGCCTGATAGTGAGGATGAGGAATTAGTTGATTACATGAGATGAGTGTTGTCCCATAAGAATGTTATACATTCTAACACGATACCAGACGCTCCTATTTCTGTGCAGGACCCTGAGAATCAGATCCAGATCGGCGACTGGGTGCTGATAAAGACTATTAAGAGGAAGAACTGGTCATCTCCAAGGTGGGAAGGTCCATTCCAAATGCTGTTGACCACCCCCACTGCCATGAAAATCGCAGAGAGGTCATCTTGGGTGCATCTATCCCACAGTAAAAGACAAAGATACCTGAAAGATCCCGAACAAGACAAGGGGAGTGACGTGTAACAGTGTCGGCTGACGGCCTATGGGTCCAGTAACAGCTGGAAGCGTGTCACAACAGAGACAGAGAGTGACCAGGAGTGAACAAAGACAAAGACCAGAGATTGAAGCAGGCGCCTGGGTCCTGAAGCAGATGAGAAACCAGCTACAACCGAGGAGAATCCTGTCCACATAATCCAGGATTAGAAGCAGACGTACTACAGTCTTGAAATAAGAGCACTGACGTGACCAGACCAGGAGAAAAGAAGCAGATGAAACTGCATCTTTGAGAACGGGAGACAATCCTGTTCTATCCCTGTGCACCTGTGTTTAAAGAAAACATCAAGAACAGGGCACAGGACAGAGTACATAACACATTATTTTGATTCCATTTGCAACATGCTGTTGTGTGGGCCGCTGAAGAGGAGGTACTGCTGGCCCACCACCACCAGAGGGCGCCCTGCCTGGAGTGCGGGCTCCAGGCACCAGAGGGCGCTGCCGCCGACGAAGGCTGCCAGGGTGACAGCTGTCACCCATTACTGGACACAGCTGACTGCACTCAGGACGGAGGTATATCAGCAGGACAGCGTCTCCACCTCAGTGCCGAGATATCGCCTTGAGATTAAGGTAACCTTCTCTGCAAGCTCATATTGAAGACTCTGATAAACCTTGGTAAACCTTTTCAGGACAGCTGACTACAGAAAGCTACTTGCTTGGATAAGTACTCACCTTTCCTGCTTCATTGTAACAAGAGGTGGAGGCGGCTTCTCCCCTCTCTGTCTACTGGGTGCTGTCGCACCCATACCTGTGTGTTTGTGCTCTTTCCCGCCAGCAGTACCGGATCCGACGAGCGGAGGCAGTGGCCACCTGGGAATTTGGGACTTGGCGGTTCCAGTACTTCTGGGGTTCGGTGGCAGAGGAAATCTGGGTGGTTCCGGTTCGACTAGGACGGACGCCTCCTACCTTCGAGCCTGCCCACACGACACCAGCAGATTTCGGCTTCAAACTCCAAATTATTAATTGTTGTATTGGTTGTGCTCTTTTCACAACAGTAAAACTTGTTATTCACCTTTCTCCATTGTCCGTTCATTGCGCCCCCTGTTGTGGGTCCGTGTACCTACACTTTCACAACACATGCTTTACACATACTGATGATAGCACAGATTATACACTACAGCTGAAGGGAACTAACATAAAAAGAGTTCCAGATTCCCTCAGCCCCTTGCTGAACAGAACTGAGACTGTGAACTGTCACCAAAGAAAGAAGACATCTTCAAGACCAGAACCGTAGTCTCTCTCTCTGGAAAAAAAAAAAAAGAGAGCAAGAGGGACATAGCAACTGGTTGTTCAGAATACTGTTTTAATTATGGAGAGCTTTGCCGCCAGAGCAGGCTGCAAACTGTGCACCCTGATGATGATTTTGACAATTATTGCTGTAATTGTGGCGTTTACTGTGTGGTGGTATGAAAACATATATGAACTCTGTTACAAGTCAGGCCAGAAGAAAGTGAAACCACAAAGTTTTGAATGGATGTTTGATACGCCTCGCAACCCATATCAAACGAACATGTGGTACAGATATGCTAAGTTTTTGGCTGACGGAGTGAAGGTGAACAACTGTTTTGTATGTTCCTTAATGCCTGTCTTTGCCACACACCCACGTATAAAACCACTGCCGCTGTTGAATGTTAGTCTTTTGTTTCCACACGTGGTAGCATCAGCAGTGGATGCCATGGTACTCAATGACTCTGTTCATGAACATACAGGCTCTTACATCACAATCAAGGCACCAAAGAACATTTCATTTAAAAATTTCCTAGCAGCAGAAGGGTCACTGACAGTGCCTATTCATACTAAATCTTTTCCTTGATCCCAGAGCTCAACTCATCTGTTATGCCAATGACCAGCCTTTGTTCTCTGGTCCAATTACTGATATGGGCAAGGTTGCTGAGCCATTTTGTAAGGTGATATTGGGGCCATGCACTCGCCTACTGGATGGAAGCTTTAACCACACTCAAGCTCCCTATGGGGGCAAGTGTGTAGATTACTTTCAAGCACCGGACCCGACGGGGACTTACGCTTAGGTGAGCATGTACTGGTTGTGTGGCCATGATGCCTTCATAGCCCTCCCCGCAGGATGGACAGGCAGATGCGCTCCAATAACCATGGCTCAGCACTCCTACGTCGTAGCCGCTCACCCCTTGACCAGTCATCGCTTCAAGCGAGACTTGGCTCCCCATGACCCTATATGGGGAACAGACGTGCCTCAAGATGCCAAGCTGTGGTCTACAGACCAGAAGATCCTACTCTCACTTTTTCCCTGGGTGGGCATGGGCAAGGTGATGCTGTGCGTGGAGACACTAAATTATCGATTTAGTTACTTTGTGAACTCCACAGTTGAGGCTCTAAAAGGCATAAGGGCGGAGCTGACTGCTCTGCGGATCATGGAAATGCAGGATAGGATGGTTTTAGATCAATTAACCGCGGCTGCGGGTGGGGTATGCGCCATGGTGGGTGAAAGCTGTTGCACTTTTATTCCTGACAATGGTGACGATGGGGGTTCCATTGCCTTAGCTATTCAAAAATTGACGTTGCTAGAACGCACTGTAGTTAAAGACTTTGTCCCAGACAATGGCTGGGCTACATGGCTCTTTTCAGGATCATGGTACCACATCCTGTTGAGAATGATCACCCCACTCGCGATTTTTTTAGGCGTATTGAGTGTCATGATTTGTTGCGTGATCCCTATTGTACGGTCTTTGGTTCGTCGGATGATTTCTGCTACAGTAGATGGGTTGCTGTTGGACCGTGACTACATTTTCTTGTTGCAATCACATGATACTTCAAATGGCCTCGTTTAGACTGGGCATCTTGTGTACATTATTCTTCCTGAGTGTAAGGGTTTGATGCTTCTGCGCAAATGATCGGGCCACTGAAAATCCACAGTCGGAGGTGGTGGTTTTGTGATATTGACAATGCAGACATTGAAATTTGATAAACAGGGAGGAAGAATGACAGGGTTTTTCTCTTTATTGTCGATATATGTATTATCAAATATTAATGTCTTCACTTTGATGTGCTCTCTGTAATCATGTCTTTGATTTCTGTTCTCTATTTTTCATATATGCATATATGCAGGTGTAAAAGCTTATGTATCATTATTCCTTTAAGTAATTACTTAGTGACAAAAGCAATCATATACACTGAATGATTCAAGTGCATTAAGACTGTCTAACAGTGAGCATATGACGTCTGTCCATTCAATGTGCAGGTCATCTATCTACAATGTCAGACTGGCTGGCTGGGGTCATGATTAACTAATCGCAGATATGTACTTTTGATTAATAGTTCATCCTTGGACAGGAACAGTACAAACTGACATCGGCTCATATCAGAGTAAGACCAGACTTTCTGTCTTTTCATTGTTTTGTGATATCGTCATTCCTATATGCTGTATGTAACGATATTCAATAAAAAGGAGAGGCAAGGGGCGGGACCTTCAGGACGGATGACAGTTCTTTCTGAAGGAGCTTCTCGTTCCTCCTCTCCTGCAGGATAAAGAAATTCAGTTTCTCCTGTGATCATTTCTGTGTGTGTGTAAACTTTTCAGGTCTAACTCTGAAAAACTCTAACACACAGTTTGATAAGAAGAATCTGAAACCGTTTGTTACATTAAAAAAAATCACCTTTGACAACATCATAAAAAACAGAGGACGTCTCCATCATCTGGTTAGAAGGTAAAAGTCAGAATAATAACTTTATTTCTGTTGCTCTTTCAGGATAAACACCACTCAGCAACAGTCTGGAACAGTTTTTTTTTTTTTTTTTTTTTGCTGATGATGTCACGGCTCACACTCACTGATCTGAACCATCTCAGTGAGATCAGTGCTCACATTCCATCCTCATCTTCCTGATGTTTCAGTGTTTGTGTCACATTTGGAACTTACAGGGACAATAAATCTGTATTTCACACTGTGATGGAAACTTTGGAGTTAAATCACAGTTCATATGTGAACTGAACCGGGGGACCGGGGGGGGGTCATCTGTGATCTGTTCTATCACGAATTTTAACAGAGACTTAATTTCTGTGATTTTAAAGTTGAAAATCTTTCTTGTTTTGAATCGTCTCTGCAGGTTATCTGGCTGTAATCTGTCAGAGAGAAGCTGTGAAGTTCAGTCTTCAGTTCTCAGCTCTCAGTCCTCCAGTCTGACAGAACTGGACCTGAGTCAGAACCGGCTGCAGGATTCAGGAGTGAAGCTGCTGTCTGCTGGACTGGAGAGTCCACACTGTCACCTGGAGACTCTCAGGTCAGGATTTAGTTTCTGCTTCAAATGGTTCAAAATGTCCCTGAATTCTGTTTCATCAGATTCAATTTCACATCAACACTCAGATTTGTCGTCTGAACCAGAACTAAAGGATTTCAGTCTCTGCTGGAAACATGGCAGAGTGGTGCAGGGGGTATCACTTGTCTCACAGCAAGAAGGACTTTGGTTCAATTCCCACCAAAGTCCAGGTCCAGTCTGTGTGGAGTTTCCATGTTGTCTCTGGGTCTGTGAGTTTATTCCTGACATCAACCGCCTTCAACCTGAATACTGAGTATGTACTCAGTTAGTACTGCAGTGCTAACTAGAAGTAAACAAGTAGTTTTTCCTCTTCTGGAGACCAGGTGACTGACCCTCATTATTATCCACATTGATTGATTGATTGATTGACTGTTCAACGAACCTGTTCTGATGTTTCTCTCCAACTTCACTTAAACATTCCCAGGAATCGAGTCCACATCACTCCAGACAGTCCACTCAGTTTGAATTTGACTTTTTACCTCCAGACATCAGAAAATAAGATTTTTTTTTTTAAATTTTCAGAGATAATTTGTTTAATTTAAACCATGTGGTCCAGGCTGCAAAGCTAACATTAGCTTCTTCGTCAGGACCCTGGAATCTGAATGAGAAAGAATCAAGGCGCCACCTGTGTTACAACCGCGCTCCCCCAAATCACAGTCACCTTGGTTCAATGATTATCTGCGTGACCTCAAGCATAAAGCAAGAGGACTAGAACGGAAATGGCGTCGTTCAAAATTAGAAGTATTCCACCTTGCATGGCGTGATGCTATCTTAGACTATAAGCATGCACTATTGGCTACAAAGCGGACCTATTACTCTGATTTGATCAACAAAAACAAACATAACTCAAAGTTCTTGTTCGACACGGTGGCAACACTTGCATGCCTTAACCCAGCCACTACACCCTGCTATTGAGGTGGGTGCCATTACTGAAGTATTACCTAGATTTACAGAATTTGATAGTATCTCACTAGGCACGCTGACGAAACTCATAACATCAACAAAAAGCACAACCTGTTTATTTGATCCTATACCAAGAAAACTGTTTAAGGACCTGTGGCCCACTCTTGGGCTGACTGTGCTGGAAATTATTCATCTTTCTTTAACTTCTGGATCTGTTCCTAAATGTTTCAAATCTGCAGTGATTAAACCATTACTTAAGAAACCTAATCTTGACCCTAGTGTATTGACAAACTATAGGCTGATATCAAATATATCATTTTGCTCTAAAATTCTGGAAAAAGTGGCGTCATGGCAGCTCATGGACTATCTTACTGAGAATAATCTCTTTGAGCCACTGCAGTCTGCTTTTAGAAAATATCATTCCACAGAGACAGCTCTCACTAAAGTGGTGAATGAACGTCTGCGTACAATGGATTCAGACACCACTACGGTTCTGGTGCTGTTAGATCTCAGTGCTGCATTTGATACTGTAGATCATCATATTCCACTTGATAGGCTGGAAAATTATTTTGGGATTACTGGGAGTGCCCTTGCATGGTTGATGTCGTACTTGATCAGTCGTTCTCACTGTGTTTTGTACAGCAACACTACCTCTAACCTTAGTGACATGAAATTTGAGGTTCCACAGGGGTTTGCCATAGGCCCCCTGCTTTTCTCCCTTTATATAGCACCCCTTGGGCACATATTGTGGTGTTTTGGGATTACCTTTCATTGCTATGCTGATGATACTCAGTTATACATGCCAATAACTGCTGGTAATCTCGTTCACATAAAATCCGAAGAAGATTGCCTTGCATCAATGAGAAGTTGGATGTCTAGAAACTTCCTACTTTTAAACTCTGGTAAGACTGAAATGATGGTTCTTGGTCCAGTGAAACATCGGCATCAATTTGACCAGTTAACGTTCAGCCTAGGCTTGTGTGTCATACATCACACTGACAAAGTGAGGAACCTTGGGGTAATTTTTTGATCCTACGTTGTCCTTTGGCCTCCACATTAGAAATTTTACCAGGGCTGCTTTCTTCCACCTGCAAAATATAGCGAAGATTCGTCCCATCCTGTCTATGGCTGATGCTGAGACCCTGATCCATGCGTTTATCTCTTCTGGATTGGACTGCTGCAATGTTCTATTTTCTGGTTTACCGCAGTCTAGCATTAGGGCTCTCCAATTGGTTTCCATTTTGGCATCCCTTCAATGGCTTTCTGTCCCATTGAGATCAGATTTTAAGGTTCTGCTACTAGTCTATAAAATTGTTCACGGACTGGCACCTCCCTACCTAGCTGACCTAATTAAACCTTACGTACCGGCCCGGGCTATGCGTTCTCAGGGTGCAGGATGACTTTGTGTCCCTAAGGTGAATAAGAAGTCTGCAGGTCATAGAGCTTTCTTTATCGTGCCCCTGCTCTGTGGAGTCATCTCCCTGCGCCAATAAAACAGTCAGATTCTGTGGAAACTTTCAAGTCCAGACTTAAGACACACTTATTTTTCCTTTTGTATGACTAGTATTGTTGGGGAAGTGTAAGGACACAGACCCACAACAGGGGGCGCAAATGAACGGTCAATGGGTAGTCAAATAAATACAATTTATTGGGGCAAATGTGCACAACAGGTCGAATACTATTTTTAGACAGTCAATTACAAATGTCAACAGGTGACGTGTGGGCAGGTCCGCGGGTAGGAGACGCCTATCCAGAGAAGAGCCGGGGCCCACAAGTTTCCGCCGCCAATGAAGACCTGCAGCAAACCGAAGCCGCCAAGTCCCGAGTCCCCAGGTGGCCTCTACTTCAGCTGTCAGATCCGGTACTGCTGGCAGGAACAGAAGACAGGTTAATGGTGGGTGTGTGCACACCCAGCAGAACAATCAGCAATTCAGTTCAGTTCCTTTTGTGGGAGAATCTCCACCTCCGACACAAAAACACAGTAGCGCAGAGCCTGAGAGCTACTTATCCGTTTTGGCGTGAGGGGTGAAGAACGTCACTCCTACATGGACCACAAAACTAAGCACCAGCTGAAAGCAGTCACCAGGATCTCCTGCAAACACTCAGAAAAAGATCATGTGCGTACGGCACAGTCAAACGGTTGAGAGTTTACCTGAGTGGTAAACTGATATCTCGGCAGAGATGTGGTGTCTCCTCCAGTCTTATATGGGATGGGATGATGATGAGAGATTTCTGACAGCTGGTAGTCCTGGCTCCTGGGTGGTGACTGCGCCCTTTGGTGCCTGAAACCCGACTACAGGCAGGGCGCCCTCTGGCGTTGGCCAGCAGTACCTCCTCTTCGGGCGGCCCACATAACAGGACCCCCCCCCCCTCAACGGATGCCTCCTGGCGCCCGACCTGGCTTGTCGGGGTGTCGCTGGTAGAACTCGGCCAGGAGGCCGGGTCCAGGATGAAGCTCCTCTTCACCCAGGAGCGTTCTTCAGGTCCATAACCCTCCCAGTCCACCAGATATTGGAGACCCCAACCCCTCCGGCGAACATCCAGAAGCCTGCGGACAGTCCACGGAGGCTCGCCGTTGATGATGCGGGCAGGAGGCGGCGCAGGTCCGGGGGTGCAAAGGTCCGAGGTGTGGTATGGTTTGATCTTGGAGACATGAAAAACAGGATGGATCCGCAGTGAAGCCGGGAGTTTCAGCTTCACTGCGGCTGGACTGATGATTTTGGTGATCCGAAATGGTCCGATATATCTGTCCATCAGCTTTTGCGACTCCGTGTGGAGAGGAATGTTCTTTGTTGACAGCCAGACCTCCTGCCCGGGCTGATATTCCGGGGCCGGGTCACGTCGGCGGTCTGCATGGCTCTTCGCCCTCGTCCGGGCTTTCAGCAGGGCAGAGCGGGCTGTACGCCACACCCGACAGCACCTCCTGAGGTGGGCCTGGACCGAGGGAACCCCGACCTTTCCCTCCACAGCCGGAAACAATGGGGGCTGGTACCCCAAACACGCTTCAAAAGGGGAGAGGCCGGTTGCTGATGAAACTTGACTGTTATGAGCGTACTCGATCCAGGCCAGATGTTGACTCCAGGCCGTCTGGTGCGCGGAGGTCATACACCGCAGGGCCTGTTCCAGCTCTTGATTAGCCCGCTCTGCTTGTCCGTTGGTCTGTGGGTGGTACCCGGACAAAAGGCTCACGGTGGCACCCAGTTCCCTGCAGAAACTCCTCCAGACCTGGGAGGAGAACTAAGGACCACGATCCGAGACGATGTTCGTAGGGATACCATGCAGACGTATGACGTGGTGGACCAGGAGGTATGCAGTCTCCTGGGCCGACGGGAGCTTCGGGAGGGCCACGAAGTGGGCCACCTTGGAGAACCGGTCCACTATCGTCAGGATGGTTGTCATACCCTGGGACGCAGGGAGACCCGTGACGAAGTCCAGGCCGATATGGGACCAGGGGCGATGAGGCACAGGCAGCGGCTGGAGGAGTCCCTTCTCCGGTTGGTGGACTGCCTTGCCCCTGGCACAGGTGGTATAGGCCCGGACATACTGCCGGACATCGGCTTCCAAAGACGCCCACCAGAACCGCTGCCGAACAACTGCCATGGTCCTCCGCACCCCTGGATGGCAGGTGAGCCTCGAACCATGGCAGAAGTCCAAAACTGCAGTCCTAGCGTCTGGTGGGACGTACAAACGGTTAGGTGGTCCACTGCCAGTGTCTGGGTGACGCGTCAGGGCCTCCCTGACAATGTTCTCCATGTCCCACGTCAGTGTGGCAATGATAGTGGACTCCGGGATGATGTTTTCTGGTGGATCCGACAGCTCCGCTCTGACTTCCTCTTCATGCACCCGGGACAGTGCGTCCGACCACTGGTTCTTAGTCCCGGGGCGATAGGTGATCCTAAAGTCAAAACGGCCAAAAAAAAGAGACCAACGGGCTTGCCTGGGGTTCAGACGCTTAGCGGTCCGGATATACTCCAGGTTCCGATGGTTGGTGAAGACCGTGAATGGAACCACAGCTCCCTCCAACAAGTGTCTCCACTCCTCCAGGGCCTCCTTCACCGCCAGGAGCTCCCGATTGCCGACGTCATAATTCCGCTCTGCTGGGGTCAACCTGCGGGAGAAATAGGCACAGGGGTGGAGTACTTTATCGGACTCCCCGCTCTGGGACAGCACAGCTCCTATCCCTGAGTCAGAGGCATCTACTTCCACAACAAACTGGTGGCTAGGATCAGGCTGCACCAGAACTGGCGCAGTAGAAAACCGGTGTTTCAACTCCCTAAACGCGGCTTTGCACCGATCCGACCAGGTGAAGGGAACTTTTGGGGAGGTCAGGGCTGTAAGGGGACCAACAACCTGACTATAGCCCTTGATAAACCTCCGATAGAAATTAGCGAAGCCGAGGAACTGTTGCAGCTTCCTACGGCTTGCCGGTTGGGGCCAATCTCTCACCGCCGCTACCTTGGCCGGATCAGGGGCGACGGAGTTGGAGGAGATTATGAACCCCAGGAAGGACAAAGAAGTACGGTGGAACTCGCACTTCTCGCCCTTCACAAACAGCCGGTTCTCCAACAACCGCTGCAGGACCTGACGTACATGCCTAACATGGGTCTCAGGATCCGGGGAGAAGATGAGGATATCGTCTAGGTATACGAAGACGAACCGATGCAGGAAGTCCCGCAAGACGTCATTTACTAATGCTTGGAACGTCGCGGGGGCATTAGTGAGGCCGAACGGCATGACCAGGTACTCAAAGTGACCTAAGGGGGTGTTAAATGCCGTCTTCCATTCGTCTCCCTTCCGGATCCGAACCAGGTGATACGCATTCCTAAGATCCAATTTAGTGAATATTTTGGCTCCACGCAGGGGCGTGAACACTGAATCCAACAGGGGCAACGGGTATCGGTTGCGAACCGTGATCTCGTTCAGCCCTCTGTAATCAATGCATGGACGGAGTCCGCCGTCCTTCTTGCCCACAAAAAAGAAACCTGCACCCATCGGGGAAGTGGAGTTCCGGATCAACCCGGCAGCTAATGAGTCCCGGATGTAGGTCTCCATTGATTCTTGCTCGGGGCGTGAGAGGTTGTACAGTTTACTGGACGGATACTCAGCACCCGGGATTAAATCAATGGCACAATCGTATGGTTGATGCGGGGGTAGAGTGAGTGCCAGATCTTTGCTGAAAACGTCAGCAAGCTCATGGTACTCAACAGGCACCGTCGTGAGATTGGGGGGACTCAAACCTCCACTTTAGCAGTCACACCGGGTGGAACCGAGGATCGTAAACACTCCCGGTGGCAGGTTTCACTCCATTGAGCCACAACCCCAGACGGCCAATCGATCCAGGGATTGTGCTTACTAATCCATGGATAGCCCAAAATTACTCTGGAGGTAGAAGGTGTCACAAAAAACATAATCTCCTCCCTGTGATTCCCAGACACAATCAGTGTTAAGGGCTGTGTCTGGTGTGTGATTAATGGAAGAAGGGTGCCATCTAGTGCCCGTACCCTCACTGGTGAAGGAAGAGCCACTAGAGGGAGCCCTACTTCTGTAGCCCATCTGCTATCAAGCAGATTCCCTTCCAACCCCGTGTCAATCAGTGCTGGGGCTTGAAGGGTTAAATCCCCACAGAGGATCACAACTGGGATTCGTGCGGATTTTCGTGCAGTACCCGCGTGTGTGTTATGGCCCACCCTTAGCCCAGTTTCTAAGGGTGAGCGTAGGTGTTTGACCGCTTGGGGCATTGTTTCTGCAGATGCTCGTTAGAGCCACAGAAAAAGCACTCTCCGCGGGCCAGCCTCCTCTGTCTGTTTTCTAATTTTATTTTGGCCCTGCTCGTGTCCATAGCTTCGTCAGCAGGGGGAGCTGTTGTCACACGGAGCACTCGGGCTCTGGAGCGTGGGGAAGGCGGGGCTGCTTCGGAACGGGAAGGGAGAGGGGCGGCGCATGCCCGGCCACGTCCTTCATCTCGCTCCCGTCGACGTTCTTCCAATCGGTTGTCTAACCGTATAACCAGAGCTATAAGCCCATCTAAATCCCGCGGCTCATCCTTAGCCACCAGATGCTCCTTCAGGACTGACGACAGTCCGTTTACGAAGGCGGCGCGGAGTGCAGCGGCATTCCAGCCGGACCTCGCAGCCGCTATGCGGAAGTCGACCGCATACTCAGCTGCACTCCGACGCCCCTGTCTCATTGACAGCAGCGTCGTAGAAGCAGTCTCGCCTCTGTTTGGGTGATCAAAGACTTTTCTGAACTCCCTCACAAACCCAGTATAAGAGGTAAGGAGCCGTGAATTGTGCTCCCAGAGTGCCGTAGCCCAGGCGCGTGCCTCGCCTTGAAGCAAATTAATTACATAAGCCACCCTGCTGGCGTCTGACTCGCACATCACGGGACGCTGTGAAAAGACGAGCGAACACTGCATTAAAAAGTCTGCGCACGTCTCCACACAACCCCCGTACGGCTCTGGGGGACTTATGTATGCTTCAGGGGATGGTGGCTGGGGTCGTTGAATGACCAGTGGAATGTCTATATTCGACACCGGGTCAGCAGGAGGAGGAGCTGCAGCAGCGCCCTGAGCGCGCGCTTCCACCTGCGCGGTGAGAGCCTCCATTCTACGATTGAGGATGACGTTCTGCTCGGTCATTAGATCCAACCGAGCAGTAAAGGCGGTGAGGATTTGCTGCAACTCACCAATCACGCCTCCTGCAGACGCCTGTGCACCCTGCTCTTCCATTGGCTGTTCAACTGGTGGTTGACGCCCCTCGGGATCCATGACGTTGGCCGAGATATCCTGTTGGGGAAGTGTAAGGACACAGACCCACAACAGGGGGCGCAAATGAACAGTCAATGGGTAGTCAAATAAATACAATTTATTGTGGCAAATGTGCACAACAGGTCGAATACTATTTTTAGACAGTCAATTACAAATGTCAACAGGTGACGTGTGGGCAGGTCCGAGGGTAGGAGACGCCTATCCAGAGAAGAGCCGGGGCCCACAAGGTTCCGCCGCCAACGAAGACCTGCAGCAAACCGAAGCCGCCAAGTCCCGAGTCCCCAGGTGGCCTCTACTTCAGCTGTCAGATCCGGTACTGCTGGCAGAAACAGAAGACAGGTTAATGGTGGGTGTGTGCACACCCAGCAGAACAATCAGCAATTCAGTTCAGTTCCTTTTGTGGGAGAATCTCCACCTCCGACACAAAAACACAGTAGTGCAGAGCCTGAGAGCTATTTATCCGTTTTGGCGTGAGGGGTGAAGAACGTCACTCCTACACGGACCACAAAATTCAGCACCAGCTGAAAGCAGTCACCAGGATCTCCTGCAAATACTCAGAAAAAGATCACGTGCGTACGGCACAGTCAAACGGCTGAGAGTTTACCTGAGTGGTAAACTGATATCTCGGCAGAGATGTGGTGTCTCCTCCAGTCTTATATGGGATGGGATGATGATGAGAGATTTCTGACAGCTGGTAGTCCTGGCTCCTGGGTGGTGACTGCGCCCTCTGGTGCCTGAAACCCGACTACAGGCAGGGCGCCCTCTGGCGTTGGCCAGCAGTACCTCCTCTTCGGGCGGGCCACATAACAAGTATACTGGTATAGTTTTGTTTTATGCTTTTTACTCTTTTAATTCATTTTATTTTGAAACGGAGCATGCCGCGGCCTCAACTTTACCTAAATTCGGGGTCTTTTAGTGAAGCTTAGGGCTAGTGGCTGGTGATGACCTTAGTATTTCTTCTGTTTTTCTTGTTGATGAATGCTGGAAAATTATAGAGTATTTCTTGCCTTTTTGATGCCTGATTGTTTATTTCTCTCTGTTTAAGGTGCAGCTCCATCCAGAGATAGGAGTTGTATTTGTGCTGGTGACCCTCCTGTCCTGTGCACCAACAAAATTTTCTGTATATTCGTTTTGTGAATTGTTGTGTAATTTATGTCTGTATCATGGCCCAAGTAGAGGGTCACCCCTTTGAGTCTGGTCTGCTTGAGGTTTCTTTCTCAGAGGGAGTTTTTCCTTACCACCATTGGTCTGGGGGTTAGTAAGGTTAGACCTTACTTGTGTGAAGTGCCTTGAGGCAACTCTGTTGTGATTTGGGGCTATATGAATGAAAATAAATTGAAAAAAAGAAATTGAAGGTTGTAGCAAACATTTTTGACAAATAATTTGTTGGGAAAGTGTAGTGACACGGACCCACAACAGGGGGCGTAAATGAACGGACAATGGATGAACCAAAAGATAACAATTTACTGTTATGAATGTGCACAACGGAATACAGACAATCACAGATTTAGAATCCAGTCAATATACAAAGGTGATGTGTGGGCAGGCTCGAGGATAGAAGACGTCTGTCCAGAGAAGAGCCGGGTCCCACACGATTTCCACTGCCGACGGATCTGGAGCACACTGGAGCCGCCAAGTCCTGAATCCCCAGGTGGCCACCGTCTCCAGCTGTCAGACCTGGTACTGCTGGCAGGAAGCAGAAACAGTTTATGGTGGGTGAGTGCGCACCCAGCAAAACAGTCAGCAATCAGTTCAGTTCCTTTTTGTGGAAAAATCTCCACCTCCAATACAGGAACAATAAACGTGCAGCGCCTGAGTGACTACTTATCCAATTGGGTGTGAGGAGCGAAGAGCGTCGCCTCCTCCACAATCCACCAACCCAGCTTCCAGCTGCGGATAGTCAACAGGTACGCCTGCAGAATATTCAGAGACAAATGTGTGTGTTCGGCACCAAAAACGGCTGAGGGTTTTACCTGAGGGGTAGAACGATATCTTGGCAGGGAGGTGGAGTTGCTGCCCGGCTTTTATTGTAGATGGTGAAGTGGTGGTGATGAATGACAGCTGGTGATGAGGTGGTGATGAGTGACAGCTGTCACTCCCGGCTGCTCCTGCGAGGCGGCTGCGCCCTCTCGTGCCTGAAGCCCGCACTTCAGGCAGGGCGCCCTCTGGTGGTGGACCAGCAGTACCTCCTCTTCAGCGGCCCACACAACATAATTCACATCAATAAAGGCCCCTTCACACACAACACAACGTTGGGCGAATCAGGACAAAACAGGCCAAATGGGTGAAACTCGAAAAATTCTAGCGACAGTCGGGAGGGATGGACAGAGGGACAGCCGTGTATGGATGCTGTATGATCCTGCAGCGATGAACACAGTTTGAGCACGGTGAGAGGTGTGATACCACATTGTGCTGTCACAGCAGCAGAAGCAATTAAATGTTGTACAAATGTTCATTAATCAAAGAAAATGTGTGAAGGCAAAATAATGAGAGACCATAGAACATTATAAGAACAATGAATGTATTGTTTAAATGCCCATGGAAGTAAACAAGGAATTAATGAAAGTACATGAATGAGATCAAATAAAATGAAATAAAGACATCCCCCTCTCCCTATCACACACAGTGACCAGAGGTCAGGACAGCAAAGGTCACGGCTGCTGAGGGCCACCTGCTTGGAGCAGCTGAGCCACACGGACGTGTTTTGTACGGATCCACAGTGAATTGATCTCCAGTAACAGATCAGGAATATTGGCCCCTGTGTGTCATTCAGGAGTTCTAAATCCTAAAACCCGGGGGGTCCTGGGTTTTATGTTTGTGAGGCTTCAGACTGACTCCTGGTTGGATTGCTGCTACTCCAGCAACAAAAGCTCATACTCTCATCTGCAGCTTCTTCCTGTCTTTATGTGCGGATTGTTGTGGTGCACGTGCACGCTGGCTGTGCTGTGTTCATGCACTTTGGACTTGTGCCAGAATAAAATAATGACCAAACTTTGTTGCACGGCTGATTTGCTGCAGAAATGTTGACACCAGGCCTCTGTTCTCCTGTTGTTTCGTTTTCATTGTGCTTTGGGTTCAGTGGGATGAATTGAGTGCTCGTGCACTCCAACACACTGCTGCACAGTGCATGTTCAAATGGAAATAGTTGAGATTTGCAACAATCCTCAGGAATCACTGATGTGGCTGATTCTTGGCACTTTATGAAACAACAGAATGATTCTGCTTTCAGCTGAGGCTTTTACGTGCTGACGCACTGTGAAGATAAAAGCAGAGATTTTGCTGAGCGGTGCAAACAAACACACAGTCACACAGTTCTTCTGTGTGTGTTTTTAGATTCTGAAGTCCAAACTGTACACATGTAACCAGAACTTGTTGCTTGGTGCTTCTTGTCCTGTGGTGTATCACATTTATCACAGTCTTGTTTGGTCATCAAGCTGCGCGCCGTCTCCTCCCAGGTTTTGGAGCAGACCGGGTGAAGTGAAGGCTGATGGCAAATGTTCTGAAAAAGTATATTTCGGCGTTAAGAAGGACCTGAGTAAAAGTAGAAGCAGGTTTCCATCAAGAAGGTGAAAAGTTTAATGGTGGCCAGCAGCAGAATTCCAACCCCACAACCAGCATTTATAAAATAGATGATTGACATTTGAGGATCAATTTCACAGCACATGACTGTAAACATCTAAATCCACTGAAGAATCATGTTGGACTGAATAAAAACACTTTGTGTCCAAAGCTGGTTTCTGGATCCTGTCTGAGGCGCAGAACGATCTGAACCTGCATGACGACACAAATCTGTTTCTTGTTGATTTTGTCTTCAGGCTGAGTTTGTGTGATCTGTCAGAGAGAAGCTGTGAAGTTCTGAGCTCAGTTCTCAGCTCTCAGTCCTCCAGTCTGAGAGAACTGGACCTGAGTAACAACGATCTGCAGGATTCAGGAGTGAAGCTGCTGTCTGCTGGACTGAAGAGTCCACACTGTCACCTTGAGACTCTCAGGTCAGGACTCATGTGTACAGCAGCTCCATAAATCAGAGTGAAGCTGCAGCTTTGCTCCCTGTCATGTTGTGTGAGTGTTGATGGATCTCAGGGTTTGAACCACAGTCATGAGCTCATCCTGCAGCAGACATCAGTGTGTCCATGCTGCTGCAAAGTGGGGACGTCCTGACACTGTCCTCACATTGTGTCTGCTGGTTTGTGTGTCTGCAGGCTGTCAGGCTGTCTGATCACACATGAAGGCTGTGCTTCTCTGGCCTCAGCTCTGACCTTCAGCGCCTCCCATCTCAGAGAGTGGACCTGAGCTACAACCATCCAGGAGACTCAGTCAACCTGCTGGATCCACTCCGGACTCTGGACTCTCTCAGGTATGGACTGGGTCTGGTGGAGGAGCTCCGTGTGGTTCCTGTGGACCTGACACACCGAGCTGACCTCAGACACCTCACACTGACAAACAGCAACTCAGCAAACTCTCTGTGCCGACTCATTGTTCCTGTTTGACATGAACACGTGACAGAGATCCAGCTGATGGTCAGCTGACCACTAACATATGTGTGTGTGTATGTTCTGCTCACGTGTTTGAGAAAATCATTTGTTAGTCGTTCACACATTCTGGTGCAAAGTCAAACAAAAACAGTCGTCGATCATTTTCACTGTCAGTCTGTTCAGAGTCACATGTTTCAAAGAGGAACGGAGGCAAAAAGCTTCATTTCTCTGAAGCAGGAGTCACCAACCTGCTCCTGGAGATCACCTGCTGCCTGCATGTTCTCCGTGTGCACCTGCTGCAGCCACAGCTGATGAGTCAAGTCTGGTGTTTCCTCACAGGCGTCATATGAAAGAGCTTCAGCAAACTTTGTGGAGTTTTTAGGCTTAAGAATTCAAAGTTTGAGGTTTGTGTCTGCAAATTCCTGCAGTTTTTCAGCTTCTGGACCATTAAAGGTTCACTTGTTCTAGATGATAGAAAATCTTAAAGTACCGTCAGTGGTTCTGCAGTAAATCATTAGTTTCACAGCCAGTTTTCTATGGAGATGAACACTTGAACATTTTCTCGGACTTCATTTCCTTCAATCCTTCAGAAATCCAAACAGTCTGATACTGTGGAGTAAATCTGTGTGCAGCAGGCAGCTCTCAAAAACTGAGTGACTGAGAGTGAGGGAAGCCACCAAGACACCCAGACAGCTCTGAAGGACTTACAGGCTTCTGTGGCTGTGATTGGAGAAACTGTGCAGAGTGAAACATTTTTCTGAGACAGAAAATCTGATCTGGTCCATCTGTGGACTCGTGGACACCGCCATCTTACGAAGGGATCACTCACTAATACTGCATGCTGATTGGTCCGAATCATTGTGGACGTCATTCTGCACCAACTGGAACAGAAAAGCACCAAAATTAAAACAGCATTTTTTTTTTAATAAAAACTGCAGGATATACATTTTTCAAACATAAAACTTAAATTTAGTTCTTGATGATCTTTGAAAAATGTAGTTTTACTTCTAGAGGATCTGCTACAATATGAGGAGACATGTAACACCTGCAGCTGATTGGCTGAACACACCTGACTTAATGAACAATGGGCGGAGCCTGGAGAGTCAGGTGACCTCCAGCAGCAGGGTTGGTGAGCCCTGATTGGTTAAATCCACTGCAGCAGATTTTCACCAGAATTTTCAAACCTGAAAAAGCCAAAAGTTGTTGTTTGCTGCTGATCAGCACAGTTAGAGGTGATCAATAATCAATGATCCATTTGGAGCGATGAGTGTGTTAGAAGAGAAGAACTAAAGTGTGTGGATGAGATCAATGTCATGTTGATGTGTCCATGATTAAAAAACATGTGTTGCTCCGCCCCCTCCTCCTTTCAGGGTGGATCCTGTTGGAGTCCGATGGCTGAGACCAGGTCTGAGGAAGTGTAAGTGTCTTTGTACACTCAACAAAAATATAAATGCAACACTTTTGGTTTTGCTCCCATTTTGTATGAGATGAACTCAAAGATCTAAAACTTTTTCCACATACACAATATCACCATTTCCCTCAAATATTGTTCACAAACCAGTCTAAATCTGTGATAGTGAGCACTTCTCCTTTGCTGAGATAATCCATCCCACCTCACAGGTGTGCCATATCAAGATGCTGATTAGACACAATGATTAGTGCACAGGTGTGCCTTAGACTGCCCACAATAAAAGGCCACTCTGAAAGGTGCAGTTTTGTTTTATTGCGGGGGGGGGGGGGGGGGGGGGGGATACCAGTCAGTATCTGGTGTGACACCAGTCAGTATCTGGTGTGACACCAGTCAGTATCTGGTGTGACCACCATTTGCCTCATGCAGTGCAACACATCTCCTTCGCATAGAGTTGATCACGTTGTCAATTGTGGCCTGTGGAATGTTGGTCCACTCCTCTTCAATGGCTGTGCAAAGTTGCTGGATATTGGCAGGAACTGGTACACGCTGTCGTATACGCCGGTCCAGAGCATCCCAAACATGCTCAATGGGTGACATGTCTGGTGAGTATGCCGGCCATGCAATCAATCAATTTAATCAATTTAATTTATATAGCGCCAAATCACAACAGACAGTTGCCCCAAGGCGCTTTTTTTTGTAAGGCAAGGCCACACAACAACCACGTAAAAACCCCAACGGTCAAAACGACCTCCTGTGAGCAAGCACTTGGCAACAGTGGGAAGGAAAAACTCCCTTTTAACAGGAAGAAACCTCCAGCAGAACCAGGCTCAGGGAGGGGCAGTCTTCTGCTGGGACTGGTTGGGGCTGAGGGAGAGAACCAGGAAAAAGACATGCTGTGGAGGGGAGCAGAGATCAATCACTAATGATTAAATGCAGAGTGGTGCATACAGAGCAAAAAGAGAAAGAAACACTCAGTGCATCATGGGAACCCCCCAGCAGTCTAAGTCTATAGCAGCATAACTAAGGGATGGTTCAGGGTCACCTGATCCAGCCCTAACTATAAGCTTTAGCAAAAAGGAAAGTTTTAAGCCTAAGCTTAAAAGTAGAAAGGGTGTCTGTCTCCCTGATCCGAATTGGGAGCTGGTTCCACAGGAGAGAACCAGTGTCCAAGAACTGGGACATTTTCAGCTTCCAAGAATTGTGTACAGATCCTTGCAACATGGGGCTGTGCATTATCCTGCTGCAACATGAGGTGATGTTCTTGGATGTATGGCACAACAGTGGGCCTCAGGATCTCGTCACGGTATCTCTGTGCATTCAAAATGCCATCAATAAAATGCACCTGTGTTCTTCATCCATAACAGACGCCTGCCCATACCATAACCCCACCGCCACCATGGGCCACTCGATCCACAACATTGACATCAGAAAACCGCTCACCCACACGACACCACACACGCTGTCTGCCATCTGCCCTGAACAGTGTGAACCGGGATTCATCGGTGAAGAGAACACCTCTCCAATGTGCCAAACACCAGCGAATGTGAGCATTTGCCCATTCAAGTCGGTTACGACGACGAACTGGAGTCAGGTCGAGAACACGATGAGGACGACGAGCATGCAGATGAGCTTCCCTGAGACGGTTTCTGACAGTTTGTGCAGAAATTCTTTGGTTATGCAAACCGATTGTTTCAGCAGCTGTCCGAGTGGCTGGTCTCAGACGATCTTGGAGGTGAACATGCTGGATGTGGAGGTCCTGGGCTGGTGTGGTTACACGTGGTCTGCGGTTGTGAGGCTGGTTGGATGTACTGCCAAATTCTCTGAAATGCCTTTGGAGACGGCTTATGGTAGAGAATGAACATTCAATACACGAGCAACAGCTCTGGTTGACATTCCTGCTGTCAGCATGCCAATTACACGCTCCCTCAAATCTTGCGACATCTGTGGCATTGTGCTGTGTGATAAAACTGCAACTTTCAGAGTGGCCTTTTATTGTGGGCAGTCTAAGGCACACCTGTGCACTAATCATGGTGTCTAATCAGCATCTTGATATGGCACACCTGTGAGGTGGGATGGATTATCTCAGCAAAGGAGAAGTGCTCACTATCACAGATTTAGACTGGTTTGTGAACAATATTTGAGGGAAATGGTGATATTGTGTATGTGGAAAAAGTTTTAGATCTTTGAGTTCATCTCATACAAAATGGGAACAAAACCAAAAGTGTTGCGTTTATATTTTTGTTGAGTGTACTTTGATCCATCTGTTTCCATAGAAACCACCCTCTGTGACATCACTCATTCAAGTCCTACTGACACTGAGGCAGAGTTCAACATGAAAGCTGCTACAAACCATCAATTGATAACTATGACTGTGTCATCCTGTTGATTGATAACTGTGTCGTGGTGTTGACTGATGAACTGATCGATTGATAACTGTGTCGTGGTGTTGACTGATGAACTGATCGATTGATAACTGTGATGTGGTGTTGATTGATGAACTGATTGATTAATAACTGTGTTGTGTTTTGTTCCATCAGATTTCTCTGAACTCTATCTGGATCCAAAGTCAGCGAACAGAAAACTCAAACTGTCCAAAAACAACACAAAGGTGGAACGTGTGGACAAGGATCAATCATATCCTGATCATCCAGATAGATTTGACCTTTGCCTTCAGGTCCTGTCTTCAACTGGTCTGACTGGTCGCTGTTACTGGGAGGTCGAGTGGAGAGGAGACGTTGGTATATCAGTAAATTACAGAAGAATCAGAAGGAAAGGAAACAGTTTGGACTGTGAGTTTGGATGTAATGATCAGTCCTGGACTCTGATCTGCTCTGACTGTCTTCGTTATTCTGTTTGTCACAGTAACAGGCAAACATTCCTTCCTCGCTCCTCTTCGTCCTCTCACAGAGTCTCAGTGTTTGTGGACTGTCCTGCTGGCACTCTGTCCTTCTATGAAGTCTCCTCTGACTCTCTGATCCACATCTACACCTTCTGCTGCACGTTCACTGAACCTCTGTGTGCTGGGTTCAGCTTCTGGTCTGATCCTGGTTCCTCTGTGTCTCTGTGTGGACTGTAGGATGGAGAGTCTCCTCCTATGGACACAAACACTCAAACATGAGTGTTTGGACAGTAAATGTCCAGCTGGTTTGACTTTGATGTCTCAGTGGTTGTAAACTAACATGATTTTTGGCGCCCCCTTCTGGCTGACATATGATCCAGACACCAGGGTGTTTTTGGTTTTGTGTCAGCGATACTGCGCCTTTAAAACGTACAACTAGCCTGTGCAGTGTTACCACACAGTCCAGACCAACATCTGGACATCTGCAGAGCACCACACTGTGCCAGAACCCAGCTTGCTGGACTTTGACTTCTTCAAACAGCTGAACCGAGTTAATTCCAGCCAACAAGAGACTGCAGCTCCGGATACACGTGAGCTACGAAGCAATTCACAGAACGTCCGAAGAGGAGGCGAGGGAAGAGAGGCGGGCTAAATCCTAGGATAAAGGCTAGAGCTACCAGACCGCAGCTGCCTGGTCTGTTACGAGCTCCTAGGTTAAAGCTAAATAATTCGCTTTTAGCTGCAGAATCAATCGCTGTTGAGCTGAGTGGTTGACCTATTTTTATTTTTACCAAATAAAGCTACACAGAATTAGGGTCAGAAACATAATTTGCTCAATGAATGAATGAATCTTCCATTACTAAACTAAACATTAATTTTCATGCTATTTTATTTGTATAAAAATAGTTTTCTCATGTAAGAAAAGTTTTTTAACTTCAAAATGTACAGTAATCAGAAATTAATGTTGAATTAAAAACATATTTTCAGGATTTTAGGTGGCCAAGAATTTAAAAACAGAGATCATCAATAGCTCCAAAGCTCCTGCCAAAACTCGGAAAACTCAGATGTGAGTGAAGGTTGAACAAGTTGATGCATTAATGTGCAATAAATACTCCTATTGTTCCATTTGAATTGATAGGGAGAATCATTATTATTTTTGAGTTCTTTGAATTGTCTTTTCCTTTACGCTGTAGTTTTCTGAACCACAATGTATGGTTTTTGGATTAAAGGCACAATACAAGTTCTGTGGAAAGACTGTGATGGAAAAATTGAGGCGACAAAAAAAAATTAAATTAAACAAGGGAGCAGCCAAAGGGACTTACCTATATTATATATATATACAGATCAAATCCAGGTTTGCATCTCAGATGTACCTTCTGGCAATTTGTAGCTAAACTTTCAAGTCTTCATCATGATGGATAACTGTTGATACAAAATGCAAAGCTTGCACTGTGCACAATCTCAATTCCAATCACAGCCACGTAAGCCTTGTAACTTCTTCTGCGTTGTCTGGGTGTCTTGGTGGCTTTCCTCAGTTTTTGAGAACTGTCTACTCCATGCAGATTTACCATAAAGTGCCATACTGTTTATATTTCTTTGTAATTAATGTAAATAAAGTCCGAAACATATTCAGTGGCAGCTTTACCATCATTGAGCCTCGTGCACAACTACCACAAAAGACTTCAAGCTGTCATTGATGTTAAATGGGGCAACACACTGTATTAAGAGGGGTATGTAAAGTTTTGATCTGGGTCATTTGGGTAGTTTCTATTGTCATTATGATTTAAAAAGAGGAAACACAGTTGTCTGACAATAAATGGTTTGACCCAACCATTAACCATGAGTGGAAAGAAGTTTTTGTGTTCTCCAATGGCCATCAACCTTGTTTGACCTTTACTTTGGAGACCAAGCATTCGACAGTCAAAACTATTCCATTTATTAATTCTATTCACTCAACCAATAATTTGCATCACTTTTTTACCAAAACTGAAGTAACTTTAACTTTTCACCCTTGTAGAAACTGAAATTGACCTTTCACCATTTTTGCTGTTTTTACCCCATAACTCCATAACATTCAGTCACGGATAGCCCAAACTATACATTTTTGGAATCCTTATGATCACACAAATAGTGTGGTATAGTTTTCAACATGATTGGAGAATTTTTATATTTTGACCCCTGTGTAATTCTTTATTGACCCCTGTAGCTCATTAGAGGTCACCTCCAGGATGTCTCCATATCTGAAATTAAACATTAGTTAATTTAGAATGTGTGCCACATTTCATGCTTTTAGCACAAACTGAACAATTGTTTTGGTTATCTGCTGCACTACTACAGCAATGTTCATTTTGTGATCATGAAAACACAATTTACAGATCTATGATGCCCATTGGAGCGCTTGAAATTACCATTCCACTCACGCATTTTTTACACACAGTTTATAGTGTTTTCTATATTGTCTGCAAAAATGTTGTTTTAACGTTACATGAAAATTGGTCCGTGGCGCAAAAAGCTTGCGGGCCGCTGCTCTAGGCTATATGAAACTTGGACTCGTGACGCTATAATCCAGATTCCTGACCTATAATAGCATAATACATAAACATTACATTGCCACCCCACATAATAGTGCCTGTCCCCGCTTGCCACCCCATGAATTTATCTCTAGATCCGCCCCTGTACTGACTACAAGGTTGGAATCGTTTCTTTCATCTTAATTAACTGCTTTACTTTTGTTAGTCTTTAAATGCAACAGCTACGGACTTCAGCTCCTTAATTTGCTGCTGTGTGAATCCTAGCAGTGGTTAGCTTCTTGTTAGCATTATATAGCATAATCATTATAGAACTCTCTCTCTCTCACACACACACACACACACACTTTGGAGACACAAAAGCTTTTTTCCGCTTGTGTGCTTTTGCTTCCGTTTTCCATTTTTGCTTTCATCTAAATCCACAACAAAGTGTTTTCTCCCCTCAGCAATAAAAAAGTGCTCCACTGTCGCATTATGAAAGTGAAACCTAAAAAGCGTACATTGCAGCACGCGTGCACGGACTTTTGTTAACACGACTTTAAGGTTGGACGAAACATCCTTAATATCTATGAGAGACACGAGTAAAGCTGAAGTCTAGCTACAAAGAAAGTTTTGCCGGCTGATGTGACCAGTGTTGACGTCCGTCCTTCTTTTCAGTTCACCTGAAACGACGAGGGAAACAAGAGGTTCCGCCCTAATAAAATACCACTGAAAACTTATTCCTCATTGTTTATTAATTTATACAGTACTTGGTGAATGTATCAATTTTATATTTCTTTCTCCGCAAAGTTTTCCTGGCAGCCGTGTGTCCTGGCGTGTCGTCGTGTCTTTTAGGGAAAGTTCGGCGTCAGGGGGGAGCGTGAAGCGCAGCTTGTGCTGCATTGAAGGGCGCTCAGAGAGCACAGTTTTTGCCAGTTAAAGTCATTCGCGAGGTCCCTTTTTTGAAAAAAATGTCACCCACAACTGGGGTGGCAAGAGCTATTTTTAGGGTGGCAGTTGCCACCCCATGTCACCTCAGTAGATCCGCCCCTGAGTCAGTAGAAGAGCAGAGAGAAGTCCAGGCGCCGAGGAATCAGTCCATTCACAGGGGTGGGAGCGGCCGCCTGCTCTTCCTGCAATCTGACTGGCCACCCTGTATGCTTCTCCAATTGTCATTGGCTGTTGGTCATGTCAGTCATTGTGCTCGATGTAAGTCACCGTTGTGTGATCAAACGGAAACAAAACAAACCTAGAACAAGTCTGCGCCGTGTATGAAACACTACAGAACTTTTATTTTGACACAAATTCAGGAAGTGGTTCTGCAGCTGCGCCGATTAAATGCTGTAGCTTCACCGATCACGGACTTTCCTCTTGTTGACAGCAGCGCGCGGTTCGAGAACACTGTATTTCTATAATCTCTATAAATATGGGAGGGCCGGCCCACGCACGTCTAAACGTGCAGTGGCCCACTGGGCAAATGGCCAAAATCACCGATTACCAGTCCAAGCCTGCCTGCATGTTCTCCATGTGGACCTGCTGCAGCCACAGCTGATGAGTCCAGTCTGATGTTTCCTCACAGGCATCACATGAAAGAGCTTCAGAAAAGCTTCTTCATGGAACATCTCTGAGCTCCAACAAAACTTTGTTTAGTTTTTAGGCTGAAGAATTCAAAGTTTGAGGTTTGTGTCTGCAAATTCCTGCAGTTTTTCAGCTTCTCGACCATTAAAGGTTCACTTGTTCTGGATGATAGAAAATCTTAAAGTACCATCAGTGGTTCTGCAGTAAATCATTAGTTTCACAGCCAGTTTTCTTTGGAAATGAACACATGAATGTTTTTTTGGACTTCATTTCCATCAATCCTTCAGAAATCCAAACAGTCTGATACTGTGGAGTAAATCTGTGTGCAGCAGGCAGCTCTCAAAAACTGAGTGACAGAGTGAGGGAAGCCACCAAGACACCCAGACAGCTCTGAAGGACTTACAGGCTTCTGTGGCTGTGATTGGAGAAACTGTGCAGAGTCAAACATTTTTCTGAAACAGAAAATCTGATCTGGTCCCTCTGTGGACTCGTGGACACCGCCATCTTACGAAGGGATCACTAATACTGCATGCTGATTGGTCCGAATCAATGTGGACATCATTCTGCACCAACTGGAATGAAAAAGCACCAAATTTAAAACAGGATTTTTAAAAATAAAAACTGCAGGAAATAAAATTTTTTTTCCCAATTATTTTTATTAAAGTGTTTCATACAGCAGAATTTTAACAGAGGTACACTTCACTGGGGTGTAGGCAGAACTTACTGACTTCATGGTGTACATATTATGCATGAGCGTACTCAATGCGATATACATATATGCAATTATAGAAAAATAACAACAGATAACAGAACCAATAAAAAAAAAAGACCTGCGAAAGTATAAATATGTGACATATAGTACAATGAAATGCTTGCGAGGGCCATTAGGAGGAGGGCTGTCCAAATCCAAGGTGGTTTAATTGATTTATAAATGGTGTTTAACTTTTTTCATAGTAGTTAATAAAAGGTTGCCAAATTGAGTAAAACAGCTGTTCTTTTTTTCTCAGAGAGAATTTTACTTTTTCCCAATTGCAAGTATTGCATAATTTCTCTTACGTGGTTTTGATGAGTGGGAGGGTTCTTATTTTTCCAATTAACCAAAATTAAGCGTCTTGCCAGAATTAGCACAAAACATAGCGCATTGGTTTGAAAATTATTTAGGCTTACCCCAGTAGGAACAACACCAAATAATGACATTATTGGATCAATAGGGAGTTTCTTCTTGAAAATGTCAGACAAAATGTCGATAGTTTTGGTCCAATATGGGTTGATGATAGGACAGTTCTAAAATGTATGTGACAGTGAAGCTGGAGAGAACCCACAACGTTCACAGGCAGCATTTACTCTTGGAAACATCTTAGACAGTTTTTGTTTAGACAAGTGGAAGTGATGAAGGATCTTGAACTGTAGTAGTCCATGTCTCACACAAACTGAGGAGGAATGAACCCGTTCCTGAGCTTCAGTCCATTGGTCTTCTGTGATGTTTATTCCCAAGTCTTTGCTCCAAGCATCCTTTATGTGATCAAGTGATGTTGTACGTTCAAACTGTGAAAGGTTATTGTATACTTTAGTTATCGATCCCTTTTTTAGTGGGTTGTTTAAAAGTATATTATTCAAGGGATATTCGGAGGGTTGATTGGGAAAGGAGGGAAAATTTGTCTTTGTGAAGCTACAAATCTGCAGATATTTAAAAAAGTCTATTATCAATGTTAAATTTATGCTTTAGCTGTTCAAATGTTGAGAAAATATTATCCGTAAAAAGATCTTTAATGGAGTGCACCCCTTTGCGGTCCCACGATTGAAACATTTTGCCTGTGAGAAGTTTGTGTGCATGGTTATCAATTAATGGTGTTAGAATTGAGCATTGGTTCCAGTGAAAATGTTTTCTATTTTGTGACCAGATTTTCAATGAGTGTGACACTACTGGGCTATGACATTTAAAGCTAGAGAGATCGGAGGTGTGAAATAGTAGTGATTTTAATGCATTAGGGGAGAAAGCTTGGTTTTCCATCCGTTCCCAATCAGATTTGTGATTTCCATTCAAAATGATATACAACGAATATTGCAAGACCAGTAATAAAGACGAAGATTGGGTAGGTCCATCCCTCCCATTGATTTTGGTCTTTCTAAAAAAGATTTTTTAATTCTCTGGGTCTTTTTGTTCCAAATGAAGGAGGTAAATAAGGAATCTAACATTGTGAAAAAACTTTTACTTATCAGAATTGGGGTACATTGAAATAAAAATAAGTATTTTGGCAGAATGTTCATTCTGATTATATTAATTCGGCCCGCAAGAGATATGGGCAGGTTGGACCATTTCTCAATCTGTTTTTTAGTTTGCTGGTATAGGGTCAAAGTTTTTGCTGAAGAGACCAGAAATTTCTTGTGTGATATTTATGCCAAGGTATTTAAAACAGTTGGAGACAGCAAAAGGGTAAGCAGTCAATGTATTAACTTGTCTTTTTGCCTCAGTACTGATAGGAAACAATATGCTTTTTGATAAATTAATTTTGTATCCTGACACATCTCCAAAATTTTTTAGTATGGTCAATATCTTGGGCAAAGATTGAGATGGATCTGAAATATACAACAATAAGTCATCTGCATACAAAGATACTTTGTGTTCTGAGTATCCTCGAGTAATCCCTTTATATTCTTTTTTGGAGCGTAATGAAATAGCAATTGGTTCTATGGCCAAAGCGAATAAGAGGGGAGATAAGGGACATCCTTGGCATGTGGAACGGTGGAGAGAAAAGGGACTTGAGTCTTTATTGTTGGTGCGCACAGTAGCTCTTGGGTGAGCATACAATAATTTTACCAAAGCAATGTAATTCGGGCCGAATCCAAACCTTGACAGGGCCGAGAACAGGAAATCCCACTCGACCCTGTCAAAGGCTTTCTCTGCATCCAATCCATCCATCCATCCATGTATCTGTAGTCTGGTATTGAAAAATAACTGTCTTTGCTAAACCCTGTTTGGTCAGGTGACACAATTGTAGGTAAGACTGATTCTAAACGGAGGGCCAATATTTTGGCCAGTATTTTAATATCCACATTTAATAGACTTATGGGTCTATATGAACCTGGATTAAGTGGGTCTTTGTTACTTTTGTGAATCAGGGAAATACATACCTCATATAGTGTTGGAGGTAGAGAACCTGTTAGTGCTTCATTATAAACATCTAAAAGCAGAGGGGTAATCTGATCTATTAATGTTTTGTAAAATTCAGCACTGTAACCATCGGTGCCAGGGCATTTACCATTTTGCATATTCAGGATGGCTTGTTTTACCTCCTCTTTCGATATGGGTCGGTCTAATTTTTTCTTATTTTCTAGGCTTATAGTGGGTATTTGAAGATTTGAGAAGAAGTTTTCTATTAATTTGACATCATTTTGGGATTCTGATGAATACAATTTAGAATAGAAATTCTTGAATGTATTATTTATTATGTCTGGATCTTTTGTTATTTGTCCTGTATCTGTTCTAATTTCTGGAGTTAGCCTGGACATTGCTACTTCTTTAATTTGCTGAGCTAACAGTTTGCCTGTTTTTTCTCTGTATTCATATTGTTTGTGTCTTAGTTGTGTCAGTTGTTTCATCGTTTCATTTGTGTATAAAAGGTTGAGTTTTGTCTGTATTGATTGTCTTTTCTTATACAAGTCTGGTGATGGGGAAAGGTCCTAGATTTGATCAATTTCAACAATTTCTTGGGTTAGTTTAGTTTCCTCTTCCCTACGCTGTTTGTTTATCAGACTATTCATTGAAATAATTTGGCCTCTTAGGTATGCCTTTAATGTTTCTCATAGGGTGGATCTTTTAATCTCAGGTTCATCATTTATTTGGAGGAATAATTTAATTTGCGTTTGCAATTCATCTGTTTTTTGTTTGATAGGAGCGTGTTGTTAAATCGCCATTTTTTAGTTGGTAAACTGTATCCTATCTCTAAATGGAATGATACTGGACTATGGTCAGATATAACAATTGCTTCATAATCACAATGTTTGATATTTGTCAGAAAGGAGTAGTCAACCAGAAAGAAATCTATTCTAGAGAACGAATGGTGTACTGGGGAGAAATAGGAATGTTTTCTTGTGTTTGGAGGTAAGGTTCTGAATGGGTCAATCATTTTGAAGGTGTTTTTCAATCTTTGAATAGTTTTGGTTGATTTTGATATGTTAAGTGCTTTTTGGGAGGATCTATCAATTGTAGGGTCTAATACCTGATTAAAATCTCCACCAATAATCAAACGATGAGAGTCCATGTTAGGGATTGCAGTGAAAAAATTAGAAGTAAAAGTTTCATCATCAATATTGGGGGCATATATACAAGCTAGAATAACTGGGTTATTATATAATTTTCCAGCAACAATTATATATCTTCCACGAGGGTCAGATATCACTTTTGATGCTATGAAGGGAACTGTCTTTTTAATAATAATGGCTGCCCCTCTATTTTTTCCAAAAAACTTTGAATGATATACTTGACCTATCCATTTAGCATGTAATCGCTTATGGTCTTGATCTTTTGAGTTTCTTGTAGAAATCCAATATCCATTTCTAGATTTTTAAGATGAGACAACACATTTCCACGCTTGATGGTACCATTGAGACCTTTACAGTTCCAAGAAATCATTTTAACCAAGATTTGGTGTCCGATATTTTTTAAGCGCTTAGCCATGATTATTTAATTAGAAAAATATAGCTACTCATTTTTGTGTTTTTGGACAGCCTCCGATTAAGACTAAGGTTAAATTGTATACAGATGCAGGAAAAAACATATAAACAAAAACTCTTGAACCCCACGAACCCCAATCCCTCCCTGTGCTCCCCTGAACTAACTACTCTGTAAGAACTATGAGAGTAAAAGCTTGAACTGAGTCAAAAAGTGTCTAAACTCAGAGGAGTGCTTGAGTGTAAACATTAGACTTACCACTAAGCTCCTGTTTTCCTTTTTTTGTTGTTGTTTTTTCAGACCATATTACTTATGATTAGGCCATTACAAATGTAATAGACACCAGATAATATTATAATATTCTTGTTTCAAATTATAAATGTAGTTAAGATTATGTGCGAGGTACCTGGTAAATTGTTTATTTCAGTCTGCTTGGGCCATTGCATTGAGTGCCATTTTGATACAATTTTTCAATTCCTTCTCGATGAGATGCCAGGTATTTTTCTGCTGCATCTGGGTCAGTGAAAGTTGTTTTGGAGCCGTCCTGCGTGATCACGAGCTTCGCTGGGAAAAGCATTCGGTACTGGATTCCGGCGTTGCGAAGTTTGGCTTTAACTTGGTTGAAGGCGGCTCATTGTTTTCCCACCTCTGGGCTCATATCGGGGAAGATGTGGACCTGGGATCCTTCGTATGACAGCTTGCCTTTGGCCCGGGACAGAGACATGATTTTACTTATATCCGAGTAATGTTGGAGGCGGGCGATTATGGGTCGGGACGTTCGCCACTGTGCGGTTTCGGGGCAGGGCTCCTGTGAGCTCGGTCGATAACAATAGAAGTGGAGAAGTTTTCCTCACCAAGTACTTCAGAAAGGAATCTGGATGTAAACTCGGTCGGCTTGTTGGACTGAGCTCCCTCTGGGATATTTAAAATTCTTATATTCTGGCGGCGGCTTCTGTTCTCCAGATCAAGTAGTTTATCCTGCATTTTTTTTATGCTCAGCGGCGAAAGACTGGTATGATTTCTCGAGAGTCATGAGTTTATCCGAGGTGTCATTAAGGGACTGTTCCATGGTGGTCTGTGTATGAGCCACTTCTGCTTGCTGTGAGAATAGTTTATCAACTTTCTCGGTTAGCTCGTCATGTATAGCATTGATGTCCGCTTTGGTGGTTTCCCGCAGGGCAAAAATATCATCACGTATTTCTTTGTGGAGACCTTCCATCGCTGTTTTGATGATCGTCTGCATGCTGTCTCTGTATCCACCGAACTCAGCTCTCAATTACACCCGTAAAGTGCCCAGAGATATCGGCGTTTCATCTGTTAGCTTCTTGGTGTTAGCTTTAGCCGGTCCGTCTTTTCCTCCGGCAGCGGTGCGGGTGTCGGCTTCTAACGTCGTCTGGGTATAGAGTTTGTTTCTTTTGGAGTTCATGTTTGCTCCAGTGAAGTTACGGCACCTTTAGTTGTAATTACTGGTCTGAAATTTTTTAATTTAGTTGTACGTGCAAGGAGCTGGTCTTTCGCGCTGCTTACTCCATACGACCGGAAGCAGAAGTCTCGGAAATAAATTTTTTAAACATAAAACTTAAATTTAGTTCTTGATGATCTTTGAAAAATGTAGTTTTAGTTCTGGAGGATCTGCTGCAATATTAGGGGACATGTAATGCCTGCAACTGATTGGCTGAACACACCTGACTTAATGAACAATGGGCGGAGTTTGGAGAGTCAGGTGACCTCCAGCAGCAGGGTTGGTGAGCCCTGATTGGTTAAATCCACTGCAGCAGATTTTCACCAGAATCTTCAAACCTGAAAAAGCCAAAAGTTGTTGTTTGCTGCTGATCAGCACAGTTAGAGGTGATCAATAATCAATGATCCATTTGGAGCAATGAGTGTGTTAGAAGAGAAGAACTAAAAGTGTGTGGATGAGATCAATGTCATGTTGATGTTTCCATGATTAAAAACCATGTGTTGCTCCGCCCCCTCCTCCTTTCAGGGTGGATCCTGGTGGAGTCCGATGGCTGAGACCAGGTCTGAGGAAGTGTAAGTGTCTTTGTACTTTGATCCATCTGTTTCCATAGAAACCACCCTCTGTGACATCACTCATTCAAATCCTACTGACACTGAAGCAGAGTTCAACATGAAGGCTGCTACAAAGCATCAATTTATAACTACGACTGTGTCGTGTCGATTGATGAACTGATCGATTGAAAACTGTGTCGTGTCGATTGACGAACTGATCGATTGAAAACTGTGTCATGTCGATTGACGAACTGATCGATTGATAACTGTGTTGTGTTTTGTTCCATCAGATTTCTCTGAACTCTCTCTGGATCCAAAGTCAGCGAACAGAAAACTCAAACTGTCCAAAAACAACACAAAGGTGGAACGTGTGGACAAGGATCAATCATATCCTGATCATCCAGACAGATTTTACCTTTGCCTTCAGGTCCTGTCTTCAACTGGTCTGACTGGTCGCTGTTACTGGGAGGTCGAGTGGAGAGGAGACGTTGGTATATCAGTAAATTACAGAAGAATCAGAAGGAAAGGAAACAGTTTGGACTGTGAGTTTGGATGTAATGATCAGTCCTGGACTCTGATCTGCTCTGACTGTCTTCGTTATTCTGTTTGTCACAGTAACAGGCAAACATTCCTTCCTCGCTCCTCTTCGTCCTCTCACAGAGTCTCAGTGTTTGTGGACTGTCCTGCTGGCACTCTGTCCTTCTATGAAGTCTCCTCTGACTCTCTGATCCACATCTACACCTTCTGCTGCACGTTCACTGAACCTCTGTGTGCTGGGTTCAGCTTCTGGTCTGATCCTGGTTCCTCTGTGTCTCTGTGTGGACTGTAGGATGGAGAGTCTCCTCCTATGGACACAAACACTCAAACATGAGTGGACAGTAAATGTCCAGCTGGTTTGACTTTGATGTCTCAGTGGTTGTAAACTAACATGATTTTTGGCACCCCCTTCTGGGTGACGTATGATCCATACACCGGCGTGTTTTTGGTTCTGTGTCAGCGACATTGTGCATTTAAAACATCCAACTAGTCTGTGCAGTGTTACTACACAGTCCACACCGACATCTGGACATCAGCAGAGTCCACACTGTGCCAAAACCCAGCTTGCTGGACTCGGAGTTCTTCAAACAACTGAACAGAGTTAATTCCAGCCGACAAGAGACGGCAGCTCTGGATACACGTGAGCGAAGAAGCCGATGGAGCTATTCGCGGAACGTCGGAAGAGGAGGACAGGAAAGAGAGGCGGGCTAAAGGCTAGAGCTACCAGACCGCTGCTGCCTAGTCTGTTACTAGCTGATGTCCGCTCCTTGGCTAAAGGCTAGAGCTAAAAGACCACAGCTGCAGTCTGTTTTGGGGGAGGTGATGGTCTAGTGGTTAAAGTGGGATCCTCAGTTCAAATCCCAGCCTAACCAGAAAATCACTAAGGGCCCTTGGGCAATGTCCTTAATCCCCTAGTTGCTCCCGATGTGTAGTGGGCGCCTTGCATTGCAGCAGCCTCACATCGGGGTGAATGTAGGCGTTGATGTGTAAAGCTCTTTGAGCATGCAGTCCATTTACCATTTAGCTGCCTAGTCTGTTACTAGCTGATGTCTGCTCTTAGCCTAAAGGCTAGACCTACCCCAGCTACATAGTCTGTTACCCGCTTGTAGGCTAAAGACTAGAGATACCAGACCCCACCTGTCTGGTCTGTTAGTAGCTAGAGTCTGCTCATAGGTTAAAGCCTAGAGCTACCAGATCACATCTGCCTAGTTTCTTACAAGCTGATGTCCACTCCTATGCTAAAGCTAAATAATTAGCTTTTAGCTGCAGAATCAGTCACTGTTGAGCTGAGTGTTTAATCTGTTTTTGTTGTTACTGCCGTAACTACAAGTATCAACTTTAAATAATGTAGTTTTTTTTTATTTAAAGTTTTTTAACCATCAAGTAATCAAAGAAAATAGAACAATGCTGTTTCTTATTTTTTTATTTTAAGAAATATTTCTTGACCCACATCAGAAACAATTAGTTGAATGAGTCTTCCATTACTACATTAGACATTGCTTTTCATGTTATTGTATTTGTCTAAAAAGTTTTCTAATGTAAGAAAAGTTTTTTTTTAACTTCAAAATGTACAGTAATCAGAAGTTAATGTTGAATTAAAAACATATTTGTAAGGATTTTAAGGTGGCCAAGAATTTGAAAACAGATAAAAAAAAACAAAAAAAACAAACAAACTAGGAAAACCCAGAAGTGAGTGAAGGTTGAACAAGTTGATACATTAATGTGTGATAAATACTCCTATTGTTCCATTTGAATTGATACTGAGAATTATTATTTTTGAGTTCTTTGAATTGTCATTTCTTTTACAGTGTAGTTTTCTGAACCACAATGTATTTTTTACTAAAGGCTGGTAGCACAATGCATGTTGTGTGAAAAGACTGGTTGAAAAATTGACCTAACCCAACAAAAATAATTACATTTTTAGAGATTTATTTGGTGGGTAAATAGACCTGAAAATACACCAGAATGCATCTAAGAGCTCAAATTTTTACTGGCGGGGAAGCCCGAGACCCCCCACCAGGGCCTTTGGGCTTTTGGTCCTTGCCAAAAATTTTCAGGTTTATTTTTCCCATGGCTCACTGAAGCATTGATATGTGAAGCCTAGACTGATGCTGATATAAATGCAATGAGCTATATAAATGCAGTCCATTTACCATTTAGCTGCCTAGTCTGTTACTAGCTGATGTCCGCTCATAGGCTAAATGCTAGACCTACCAGACCGCAGCTGCCTTGTCTGTTACTAGCTGATGTCTGCTCGTAGGCTAAAGGCTAGAACTACCAGACAGCAGCTGCCTAGTCTGTTACTAGCTGATTTCTGCTTGTAGGCTAAAGGTTAGACCTACAAGACAGTAGCTGCCTAGTCTAACCAGACTACCACTAGCATGAGATCAGCTGTGTTCTTATTTTGTCTTAAACCTGGTCCTGGGACAGTCCGCTGGATTCGGCTCTGCAGCTGCACACACTCGGTGCACCGTGGCAACCGCACGCCCACCTCAGGGACAAACAGAGGATGAGGTGTCTGCATGGACAACAGATGGTGTTTTTGACGTTCCGGTTGTCTGACATCAAACTGTTGATGGGGACGTGCTGACTGTTTGACCTACCAAGACAGATCAGAGCTGTGTGTCTGCTGTCTGTGGATGGATCTCGTGACTGCACCGGGGACACTGCAGGACGTCCTCAGCAGACATGAGACTGTCCACCCTGATGTTGTCTTCGTCCTGGCTGGTGACTGTTGAGGAAGGCTATCGTGTCCTGCAGATCAGAGTCGTCTGCAGATGTCACCGTCTGTGGAGACGTGTCTCTGCAGTGGCCTCAGTCCACAGTGTCCTCAGTCCACCGACAGCCGGCCAATGTCTTTCCTACCATCAAACCTCTGAAGACCGTTGTCTTTTGTCCACAGGTTTGTTGATGTTTCAAGGAAAGTGTGAAAGTGAAACATCCAAAAACAGTCTAACATATTTTCAGCTTCGAACTACCGTCATGTGATTTTTTTTTTCCATGTCATCGATTTTCATTTGTTCATATGTTGATATTTTCCTCATATGACTTTTAAATACCATCAACATTTGACTTACAGCAGAAAAAACTTCAGGCTTTGTTTTGTTTTTAATAAATAAATAAATCAAACATCATGTAACTGAGACCAAAATAATAAGGGAAAGCAGTGAATAACTGGGGCCTATACTACGAAGCGGGGTTAACTTACTCAGATGTAACCCAGGGTCAACCTCTTAAACTGGGGTTGACAAAACCTGGTTTCCTCAAGTGGTGTTAATCGGTACTACGACACTGAATAAGATGTTGATTTGTTGAACCTGTGTTAACCTAATTGGAGTTTGTGCGCGTTCACATAAAAGAGGCAGGTTGCAGCACACATCACCATTTTTCAATGATGGCGCGGTCACCTTACTTTACCGAAGAAGAATGCACGATTATGCGGAGCTACAAGGAATTTAAATTAACGTTAAGGGGGAAATCAAACATCGTCTGCCAATAAAGCAAGACAGGCTTGTTGGCAACGTATTGCTGATCGGGTAAATGCGCAAGTACAATTCAATTGTTCCCCAAATCTGTTACAGATGCTTAACCTGTGGAATGTCTGTGTAAAAAAATGACCTTTCATTAATTATGCCCAGATGCAACACAATTCAGAAGTGGGCATAGGCCTACTAATAAATGTTAGGTTAATTTAATGTTTCCTAAATAGGCTACCTTGACTGTATGATTGCTATTCCTAATCCTGTCAATATTTCAGATGCAATAGCAGTACCAAACGCACCTGGCAGCAGGTGAAGATGAAATATAAAAACATCCTTCAGAACGGTAGGTTTATATTCATAGCTTGATAAGCCCCACTTCGCCTAATTAATGGACATGCATTAGACCTATTTTGATATTAGTAATTACCCGCGATTGCATAAAACCCTTCTTTGATTTGCATTGCGGATAAATGGCCAGGGTAAACGACAAATGCATTCAACAGTTTAGATAGAGCAAGTACTACCTTGCGAATCATACGACATACAGTATTCTTGCTCAGATGTTCAGCATCACCGATGGAATACATAAATTGTCCACTGGCAAAATAGGCACAAGGCACATTATCTGCTCGATCGTCGGGGCATTGCCACACTGTAAAAAAAATGACTTGTTTTCACAGGAAAACGCTGGCAGCCATGGAATTCCTGTAAAACATACAGCGGCACAGTAGATAACATTACAGACATAATATGTATATGGATTTACAGTGAATGAACCACGGCTGACTCACATTAAAAGAACTGTTAAATCTACAAACAAGAGCTCTCTTTTTTGTACATTTAACTGCTGTATTTTTTACAGGAATTCCCTGGTAACCACAGCTGCCAGTGTTTTCCTGTAAAAACCTTTTTTACAGTGTACGATGGGTGATGTTGCAGACTTCTGGCCCGATCAGCTGACAAAGATAACGAATTCCCGTGGCTGAGAATCTATATCTTTCATAGAGAATATCGTCCGGGTATGTCGGTCTTTAAACACCCTCGCCCTGCGAAGAGAGCCCCTCACAATTTGTGCCCCAATATCAAACGGATCATCCAGGTAGGCCGGCATTGTCTCCGGAGTGATTGAAGGTGGATGGATGGTACTTATAAAGGGAGTGGTTGAGCGAAAACCTCAAGCTAACCGAGAACATAACCTGCTCGGAGCAGGTTTGGCACACAGCATAAATTGCCATGGCAGCATACCTCGATCAAAACCTATCCACCTTTCGTAGTACGGGTTAACCGGGAAGTTACTCCACACGTCATCAACTTACTCCCGAAGTTACCCTGATAAGCCAGTAACCCCGCTTCGTAGTACAGGCCCCTGGTCTTCTGAAAAGTTCGAGAGACATCCAGTGGCCAAGAAGACAAACAGCAGCTTTATTGTGGGAAATAATAATAATAATAATAATAATAAACTCTCGGCTCTTAGTCGGAAAACTTCCTGGAATTTTAAGAGTTTGAAAATTAATCATGTTTAAATAAATGTCTTTGAATCATGTTAAATCTTTGAGTGTTAAATTACAATGTCATCTGCATAAAAAGGTGTGATTTTCATGTGGTGCTCCTACAGCAAGTGTGTTTATAAAAACTGTAACAATATGGGTCTAAAACTGAGCTCTGAGGGACACCTTTTGAATTACTCAAGCCTGTTAAGGCAAGCGGGTCGAGGAAATGGTCACGCGTAGGGCAGAATAAACGATACATATACAGGTGATCTCTTTAGCCTCCGTTGTGGCTTTATTGTAGTGGAACAGAAGCCGTGGCCATGAGCACAAGAAGAAAGAAGAAAAGCATGAGCATAGTGATGACACATCCTGTGGGTGTCTACAAAATAAAAACCTTTTACACAGGGAGCAAGAGTGCTACAATAACAAACACTTAACACCCCCACTCACTGTTCACTCACTGGGTAAAATATTTTCAATGGCAGCTTCTCAATTTGCATAAACAGTATTTGCCAAACATTTTAAGTGCGAAACTTAACCCTTGTTTAGTGGTTGGTTTTGTCAAAACATCATGTCAGATCCCGCTTTTTAGATACACGGCACACGCTCACCCTCCGATGAGTGTTTGTGTAAAAACCAGCTCTCCGTCTCTGGGGTCCGACCTTCGTGTCTCCACGGGTATTACCCAACAGGGCTGCACAAAGGCTGTTCAAGCTGGTGGCGAGGAGATTCGTCTAGCTGCTCACTGCCTCCATCCGGACGTCTACCCCGCTGAAGCTGATCTCGCACCCCGGTCGAATAGCCTTCTCAGGAACCAGGATACGAAATGGCCACGCCCGTTAACAGCAGCTCTCCTCTTATGGATCAGGGCTCTTGGAATGTTGCTAGATTTTAAATTTAGTGACTCGTACAGCAAGTCCCCAGGATGTGTTATTTTCATTAAAAAACCAGACTAACCTTTTAGAGCCTTCTGATGTTGTACACCCAATAAACTTAACTTTTACACCTTAAGAAGCATCAATAATCCAATGTCCGAGCCTTAACACTTTAACTGCATGCTTGGAATTTTATTGCAGGTTTTGCAAGTGCCGATAACATAATCAAAATAGGTTATATGGTGATAATTTCACAACAGTAATTCAAGTATAATTAGAATAATGATTGGCAGAGATTTTTGTTTTTAGTTCAATAATTCTGACTGATCTTACTTTGACTGGGACTGGATTGATTTCTCAACAAATTTTCCTAGGAGTGAGGGAGGAAGGCTTTCGAGGTTAAGGTCCCCAGCTCGATGAACTTGATTTCCTCTTCATCAGCTATTAGTTGTTAGCTGACCACGATCCTTGTGTGACATTGTAATCCTTCAGGAAGTTAATCCACATAAGAATTTATTCCGTCTTCAATCAACCAAAAGTTGATCTAATCCATTCTGGTATGCGGTGATGTTCCTTGAGAGAGAAATCGTTGAACATTCCCCACTCAGACTTAAGGCCAGTGGTTATCCTCCATTGTTCTGCTACTCCGTGACTGGACGGCCTGAGTGGGAGTTGAAATCTCTCTCAAATGATCTTTTATGGCTCCAATCCTCTCACTCCACGATTCCAATTGATGCTCACAAGATGGTCAAGTCTTGTGATCTCCTCGTAGCAGGGGAGTAGTGGCAACAGCACCTCTCCCTGGAAGAATAACCCCATTTCCTGGTGTTTCAACAAGTTATATATGTTCTTGACTCCAGTCATCCTCAGATGATCTTGGTTACCATGGGGACGCTGTTGACTCAAAACCTCCTCCACTCTCCTTCTGCTTTACTGGAAATCCCCGCAGCCCCTACCAGTAACTTATTTCTCAAGTTCCTCTTTTCTGTTAACACTTCAGCTTTTCCGAGAATTCATTCTTTTAAATCATTTCTTCAAAATCACATCAATCATATTTAATCATTTCATTACAACTCTCTTTTACATAAAAACAATTCAACAATTGAAAACAATTCAATTGACAAATGTGACATTGTCTTCATTCTGTGTTATATGTGCAGCTAGTTGTTGTATGTATCTGGTAACCCACCAAGAATCATGGCTATGATCAAACCACCACTTAAAGTCTCACCGGCGTCACGTAGAGCAGTAATCAGGTTCTCTGCTCAGATAATGTAGCCCGTTGCTGACTCGTCTGTCTTCCGTAGTTTTGTCAAAGATGTGTAGAGGTTTATGAGCCGTGTGTTGTGTGGGCCACTGAAGAGGAGGTACTGCTGGCCCACCACCACAAGATGGCGCCCTGCTTGAAGTGCGGGCTTCAAGCACGAGAGGGCGTCGGAGCAACCAGGAGTGACAGCTGTCACTCATCATCCGTACCAGCTGTCACTCATCCACTACTCATCACCACCACCATAAAGGCCGGACTGCAACTCCACCTCCCCGCCGAGAAATCAGCTACCATTCAGGTAACTTTCTCTGCTGACTCAAATCATTGAGTGATAACCTGAACTACTTTTGCAGCCGTTATCCTGTGGTGTTCTGCCTTATCTGTGGGATTGGTGTGATCAGCGACGGCTTCGCCTCACACCCCAAACCAAGATAAGTGGTTAAACAGGAGCTGCACGAGTGTGTGATTGGAGGTGGAGGTTCTGAGAGTACTGAGTGTGCGAACTCACACTCATCAGGACTGTCTCTGTTTTCTGCCAGCAGTACCGGGTCTGACTGCTGAAGACAGCGGCCACCTGGGGCGCAGGGCTTGGCGGCTCCGGTGTTCTTCAGCTCCGTTGGTGGTGGAAGCTGTGTGGGGATCCAGCTCTTCTCTCGCCAGGTGTCTTCTATCGTCGAGCCTGCCCACACGTCACCTGGTGTATGATTGACAGTCCACCATATTGTTATTGTCTGTACGTCGTTGTACGATTCACAACATTAAATTGTTACTTTTGGCTTATCCATTGTCCGTTCATTACCGCCCCCTGTTGTGGGTCCGTGTCACGTCACTTTCACAACACCGTGGTTTACTTTCCCTGAGTAATGTTCTGTCAGTATTTTCAATGCTTTTCTGCCGTCGTATGTTGCATCGTGTCTAATTAGCGACAGACTTTTATCATCGATTAGCCTTATTAGCTCAGAATAGCAATCTGCGTTCTTGGCTCCGTCTGCTGCAATTTGCGCTTCATCCACTGGCTCATTCAAAATAGTCTTCAACTTTAGAGTATGCAAATGTCCCAAAAACCTGGTTTCCCAGACGTCATATTTGTCCTCTGATCCATCAAAATACATTTGCGGGGACAGGCTACTAGCTGCACGATTAGCCATTGTGTTAACTTAGCTCTTTGCTAAAATTTGCTTGTTGGCCGGCCAAATTTGTCGTGGTCGGCTTTGATTCAACACAAACTGGCATCACACAAGTCCCTAGTTCACTGTAAGCTTCGTGTAATACTTCACGTTTGCTTCACCTGAATTTTTCAGTATTTTCTTGGACTCAAATATGCTCTCGCACACCTTCGGCAGTCCTCTGGTCCGTTGCCTGTATTACTCGGTGACTGGGTGACTGGGCCCATAACCTGTTAAGGCGAGTGGGTCGAGGAAATGGTGACTCATAGTGTCTCACTTTTTCCCGGACATGTCCTACTTTTGAGACCTAAAAAAATGTCCAGGGGGAATTTCAAAATCGTCCGGGATTTTGTTCAACTGCCTCAAATATAGTGGTCCCTCGCTATAACGCGGTTATCTTTTGTGGCCTCGCAGTTTCGCGGATTTTTTAGTCCAATTTTGCCTGTTTTTTTTTTTTTTTTACAGTGCATTGTGTTCTGCGTCCTCATCAAGCAGCCAGTCGCAGCACCGCGAAGGGAGAGCACGCACATTGTGTTCTGCGTGTGTCGTTTTATTAGTGCCATGATAACGCCATGTTGGTGCATGTTTAAGCATGAGATTGGTCCAAACCTCCAGCCCTCCCACACCTGGTCCCTTCAAAGTGTGGGTTTTCAATTCACAGATTCACAGCAGCATTTAAAGATGTCCCTTTTTTTTTTTTTTTTTTTTTTTTAAACGCAGTCCAAAAATAGACACTCCATCACAGTTCCACAGTTGTGCGCTGTGCGCCAGGCTGCTGTCCACCTGTGCACCAGACCAGCTAGACCCGAACCACGGGTTCCTGGAGAGTCATCTCTGTGCTCTAAGTGGCTTCCTTTCCATCCGTGACTTGCTGGCTTTATTTTTTTCCCTGGCTTTAAACAGTCATTTTTATAACGTGATTCCACTTTCAACTGTGTGTTCGTCCGTTTAATTCTGCAAAAGCACTCTTTTGCGCGCGGTGCCGTTCTGCATACAGAATGAGGCGGCCTCTTTATTATATACACCTGTGGATCATTTTCAATATATATATTTCTTTATTTCTTCCGCAGCTTACAAGTCACCATGATACAACTTTTAACTTTGTATTATGTCTTCAAAATCGGTCTTTTGCGCGTTCTCCACCTGTGTTGCCGCACAGCTCCTGCTCTTAGTTGCTCCACTGGAGTTATTATCTTCCATGGCTTTAAACACACATCCACTTTCATGCAGTCACCCAAATTTTAAATTTGTGTTCGTCCAATATTGACTGAAAAATCAAAATCACTCTTTTGTGAGCTGGCGTTCTGCCTAAATGCTCGTTTGAAGCGTGATGAGTCACTGCCTCAGTGTGTGCACACATCGGAGCTCATGTGATCCATTAATTCCAGAAGTGATTAGGTGTTTTCAGCATCCAAGGTTTGACAGAAAATGATTAATCTGCTACAAAATAATTATTTTATATAGACTCCAGCACACAGAGCAGGTGGAATTGTGTGCGCAAGAAGAGACCCGCTCCAAAAATAGCCTCTCAGGTCCTGCCTCAGTGCGCACCCACAGCGGAGCTCATGTGATCCATTAACAAGATATCAACATACTTTTTCATACAACAGACATCAACATACAGACATACTTTTACAGCTAGGAACTGTTTTATCAAGCTATAAAAAAACATTACAAAATATATTCCACATGGAGCAGGAAAGAGGAAAAAAAGTGTCCAGATGAAACAGTCCTCTGTGATTCCAGAAGTGATTAGAGGTGTTTTCAGCATCCAAGGTTTGACAGAAAATGATTCATCCGCTACAAAATAATTATTTTATATAGAGTCCAGCGCACAGAGCAGGTGGAACTGTGTGCGCAAGAGGTTGAGCCATTCCAAAAATAGCCTTTCAGGTCCTGCGAAGGTGCCAGGCGCACAGATAATGGACTTTTAGCAGACTCGTAAGCACCACGCAAATGCCTCTACGTCGTTGCAGTAACTCGAACACAAACTGCGCCACGCTGTTGTTGCTAAATGTTGAACTTCTTGAAATTAGCGCCACGCTCAGAGGAGCCTCGTTAACTGAAGATGCCTCTAAGAGCCACTCAGCCATGAAACTCCCACGATAGTTGAAGAAACCCTCTTGTAGCAAAGAAAACATGCTGCGTGGCTCCTTCTTCATCCTTCATTATTCGGTAGGATATGAAGGAGTCACGCATGGGTGTGTCACGATTATTCGAAGAATGACCCACGTTTTCATCTATCATGTATCCACTATGAAGGTGCCACTATGTGCCTCTCTGTACCCCGCATGTGCCACGTAGCAGCCTCTAGTGAGCCACAACCGACCTGTCATTACAGCCTCGAATGGCTCGCATCAGCCACACTAAGTCACTTAAGAATCTTCTCGCCCAGAAGAAAAAACGAGCGCCAACAGCTACCCACAACTGTGTTTTTCACTCGGAAAAAGACACCTGCAGTGAGGAGTGACTCAGTGGAAAAAGGCGTGACAGCGCAGCGGCACCACGACGAAGAGGCGCGATCAGACAGAGGAACTGTGAAATACTGGTCAGTTACTATTAATAATTTCTTATGTGTCCAACCTCGTAGGTTGATTGTTAAAATTTAATTTGTTAGTTCTAAAAGACAGTGTACATATGTTGTTTTGTGTTATTCGGGCCAATAAATGCAATTGTTATACAGACACCATGTCATTTGTGTCATTAACATACACCGATACACCGATGAATTCCCCCCACCCCCCAAAAAAGGTGTCCTTTTCGGAAACCCAAATCTGGTCACCCTATCATAGTGCAGAATAAACGATGCATATACAGGTGATCTCTTTAGCCTCCTTTGTGGGCATCTTTATTGTAGTAGAACTTGGTAACACGATGAAACAGAAACCGTGGCCATGAGCGCAAGAAGAAAGAAGAAAAGCATGAGCAAAGAGCCATGAGACCATCACCTCCCCATAAATTAAGGTGTGGTGTCTCCAGTTATCAGTGGAGATTGGAGGAGAAGAAGACCTGCTTAAAGGAACATTCTCTGGGTTTTCTGGTGGCAGATGAGTCCGTAGGTGAGCACTTGGCATCCCTGATTTGGAAGAAACTTGGAGTTGAAAATTCCTTTTAAGGACTGTGTTATGTGGGCCGCTGAAGAGGAGGTACTGCTGGCCCACCACCAGAGGGCGACCTGCCGGAAGTGCGGGCTTCAGGCACGAGAGGGCGCTGCCGCCTCAGGAACAAGCCGTGGTGACAGCTGTCACCCATCATCTGTGACAGCTGTCACTAATCATCCACATCTGGTATAAAAGCAGGAAGACACCTCCACCACACTGCCGAGATATCATCTTCTATCAGAGGTAATACTCTCAGCCTTTTTGTGAGATTTGTAAATCTGTTATTGTGAGTGTTTGCAGGAGTACCGGTCGTTTTTGTGGAGGCTGTGCAAGGCGGCGCTCTTTTTCTTCTGAGACCGCTGCAACGTGTTGAGTGAGAGGTGGAGGTGGAATTCCCTCCAGGATTGTTACTGGGTGTTCACACACCCACCCTTTGACTGTCTTTTGCTTTTTGCCAGCAGTACCAGATCCGACACGCCGTGAAGGTGGCCACCTGGGGACTCCGGGACTTGGCGGCTCCAGTATTCCTCGGGTTCGGTGGTGGTGGAAATTGTGTGGTTCCGGTTCGTTTCCAGACGGGCGTCTCCTATCGTCGAGCCTGCCCACACGACACCCTTATTGATTGACTGTTGCACATTCTGAATCTGCTGTGTTTGGTTGTGTCATTCACAACAGTAAAGTGTTATAATTTGACTCCTTCCATTGTCCGTTCATTTACGCCCCCTGTTGTGGGTCCGTGTCACTACACTTTCCCAACAGACTGTAGAGGACAAACAGAAGACAATGGGGCCAACATGAGTGGAATAAACAAGGGAGTACAAGCCGCCAGGCTCCTATAAATAAATCCTTGAGGTTTTTTGTGCCATGTGGGGCGCAAACCTTAAACTTGTTTGTGGCTGATGCTGTAAAAAAAAAAAAACTCCACCAGTGTTCCATGTGACTGGCATTTTGCAGAAGCTACACCTTGTTTTCAGCCTCCACACAGAGACGGAGCATTTTGAGAAAATCATGTTAACATTACTTTGAAAATGTGCTCTGAAACAAGGAGGGAAAGCAAAGTAAAGAAGTCTCCCAGCATGCATGTGGACACTGCAGTTGGTCTCCTCAAAAAGACAGAGAGCGTCTCTGTGATTACAGAGAAAAGGACTTCGTTTCTGCACAGATGTCCACCAAGGACATGAACACAGAGGCTGTTTCAGAAAAGAAAAGACTCAAAGGTCAACAAAACGACTCTTCTCTTATGAATCTTTTGGTGATGCAGTGAAGAAACGAAGTAAATTCTTCAACGTTGTTGTTGATTCTGTAACATCAGCATTTAGAAAGGTTTGTCACTGTGCAAAATGTAGGACACAAGTTTGGTGTTCTGACTAGTTTTCAAAGTCTCTCTGATGCTGAAACGACCAAACAGTGGTCAGTCTGACCTGGATGGCAAAGAGCGAAAGAACCTGCCAACAAAACCAACGTCCTACTTTAAACTGCCGTCTGTCATTCATGAAGCTGAACCTCAATTTGTGGACGGCTCTGAGAACAACACGAACTCTACCAGGAACTGTAGCTGAGGCAGAAAGAAGCTTCTCCAAACTCAAACTCATCAAAACAGATTTAAGGGCAACAATGTCTCAAGAGCACCTTTCTGGACTTCACAAGTCACAGGTATCAGCAGTCACAAGTATCAACCATATTCTTGCTGAAAAAAAATTCATATGATGATGTTATTGATAGGTATACAAGAAGGAATAAAGCTTTTTTTTTTTTTTTTTTTTAGATTTCACTGGATTTGATGTGGATTATAATGTCTGCTTTTGCTATGAGCTGTGAATAAAATATGGAGTTCATATTTTTATTTGAATCTGCTTTCAGTACTTTTTGTGCCTTGGAGCAGGTGATGCTGTGGACTGGAAGGAAGAATAACTCCAACATTAGGCACACAGGTTTATTGCAAACTAGGCAGCGTAGAAGCTTAGTGAAACTGATTATAAAAACACAAACAATTGATAAAACATTCAACATAAGTCAATAATCCCCATCTGCAGGTGGCCTCTCTGAACATGAGAGGGCGCCATCGCACCACCAACTCCATAAGCAGGCAGCCTAATTTCCAAGCTGACAACAAATCCAGACAGGAAGCAGCAGACATCAGGGAGGAGCAATGGACTCAACTCCAGGCAAAACAGCAGAGGTTTCTGCAGGGCTCACTCCTCTCCATCAAGAACCTGGAACTTCAATTGCACAAATATTTGGAGGTGGAAGCCAAGCCACCCATACATACCACTCCATCGGTCCCAGCCAATGCAGCACTGTAGCATCCAACAGCCAGCAAGCATCTGGCACCCCCCCCTGCCGAGCAGTGCATTCACTCACACACACACACACACACACAGTATGTGGAGAAACCATTTTATTGGTTTAAAAAAAGTTGTTATCTTTGGAAATTAATAAGATAAAACAGCAAGTTCAGCAATGAACAAAGGTGGTTCCGTGAAAACACACACACACCCCTAACCCTAGGGTTAACCCTAACCCTCATAATTATATCTATATCTATATATATATATATATATCACACACACACAGTATGTGGAGAAACCATTTTTTTGTTTTAAAAAAGTTGGACGAAAGGTCTTTGTGTTATCAAAACAAAAATGAAACCACTTTGCTGTTCTCTTTGGAAATTAATAAGACGAAAAGTTCAGCAATGAACAAAGGTGGTTCCATGAAAACACACACACACACTATGTGGAGAAAGCATTTCACTGGTTGCTTAATCAATCAATCAATTTTTTTATATAGCGCCAAATCACAACAAACAGTTGCCCCAAGGCGCTTTATATTGTAAGGCAAGGCCATACAATAATTATGTAAAACCCCAACGGTCAAAACGACCCCCTGTGAGCAAGCACTTGGCTACAGTGGGAAGGAAAAACTCCCTTTTAACAGGAAGAAACCTCCAGCAGAACCAGGCTCAGGGAGGGGCAGTCTTCTGCTGGGACTGGTTGGGGCTGAGGGAGAGAACCAAGAAAAAGACATGCTGTGGAGGGGAGCAGAGATCGATCACTAATGATTAAATGCAGAGTGGTGCATACAGAGCAAAAAGAGAAAGAAACAGTGCATCATGGGAACCCCCCAGCAGTCTACGTCTATAGCAGCATAACTAAGGGATGGTTCAGGGTCACCTGATCCAGCCCTAACTATAAGCTTTAGCAAAAAGGAAAGTTTTAAGCCTAATCTTAAAAGTAGAGAGGGTGTCTGTCTCCCTGATCTGAATTGGGAGCTGGTTCCACAGGAGAGGAGCCTGAAAGCTGAAGGCTCTGCCTCCCATACTACTCTTACAAACCCCAGGAACCACAAGTAAGCCTGCAGTCTGAGAGCGAAGCGCTCTATTGGGGTGATATGGTACTACGAGGTCCCTAAGATAAGATGGGACCTGATTATTCAAAACCTTATAAGTAAGAAGAAGAATTTTAAATTCTATTCTAGAATTAACAGGAAGCCAATGAAGAGCCAACTTTGTTAATAACAAAGTTGGACGAAAGCACTTTGTGCCATCAAAACAGAAATGAAACCATTTTGCTGTTCTCTTTGGATTCTCTTTTCTCACTCACTCACACAGCATTTTGAGCACACACACACACACGATGAAAACTTGGATCAAAGGATGCAGTGTTGCCAAACCGAAATAAAACCATTTTGCTGTTCTCTTTGGAAATTATTAAGATAAAACAGCAATTTCAGCATTCACACACACACACACACACACACACACACACACACACACACACACACACACACACACACACACACACACACACACACACACACACACACACACACACACACACAGTCTGTTGAGAAACCATGTTTCTGCTTTGCTCCTGAAAAACGTTCAGGCATTTGTCAACACAGAAAAAGAAACCATTTGGATGTTTGAAAAATATTGCCATGAAAGACAAATTTAAGCATTCAAACACAAGTGTACATGCAAACACACACACACACACACACACACACACACACACACACACACACACACACACACACACACACACACACACACACACACACACACACACACACACACACCCTGTTTGTGTTAAGCAACCATGTTTCTGCTCTGCTCCTGAAAAAAAAGTTCAGAATCTAAACAGAAAAAACCATTTGGCTGTTTTCATCTTTGAAAAATATTATGATGAAAGAGAAATTTGATGATGCAAACACACACAGCTGAACTCAGCCACATGGGGTGTGCAGCCAGTACATTCTGAATGCCGGTCCCAAGCCCGGATAAATGAGGAGGGTTGCGTCAGGAAGGGCATCCAACGTAAAACAAGCCAACCCAGCTATGCAGACGTAAGAATCGAATTTCCATACCGGATCGGTCGCAGCCCGGGTTAACAACGTCCGCCACCGGAGCTGTTGCCAACAGGGTGCCGGCGGAAACTGGGCTACTGCTGGGCAAAGACGATGAAGAAGAGGAGGGGAATGTTTCCACAAACAGCGGGAGAAGAAGAAAACTAGAAGGGTGGAAATGACAGTGGGGACTTTGAATGTTGGTAGTATGACTGGTAAAGGGAGAGAGCTTGCTGATATGATGGAGAGGAGGAAGGTAGACATATTGTGTGTGCAAGAAAAATAAAAATCAATTTTTTTTTATATAAAAAAAAAATTGATTGATTGATTGATTGAAGAAACCAAGTGGAAGGGAAGTAAGAGCAGGAACATCAGCGGTGGGTACAAGTTGTTGTACCATGGTGAGGACAGGAAGCGAAATGGTGTTGGGGTAATTTTTAATGAAGAGTATGTTAAAAGTGTGTTGGAGGTTAAGCAAGTGTCTGACAGGGTGATGAGTGTGAAGTTGGAAATTGAAGGGGTGATGATGAATATCATCAATGCATATTCCCCACAGGTAGGTTGTGAGATAAAGGAGAAAGAAGATTTCTGGAGTGTGTTATATGAAGTGGTGGAAAGTGTGCCCACCATGAAAGAGTGGTGATAGGAGCAGACTTCAGTGGGCATGTTGGTGAAGGGAACAGAGGTGATGAGGACGTAATGGGTAGATATGGTATCAAGGAAAGGAATGGGGAAGGACAGATGGCAGTTGATTTTGCAAAAAGGATGGAAATGGCTGTGGTGAATACCTACTTTAAGAAAAGGGAGGAGCACAGGGTAACATAAGAGTGGAGGAAGGTGCACACAGGTGGACCACATTCTTTATAGGAGATGCAAGCTAAAAGAAATCAGAGACTGTAAGCTGGTGGCAGGAGAGAGAGTCATTAGACAGCATAGGATGGTTGTTTGTAGGATGACTTGGAGGTAAAGAAGAAGAAGAAAAGAGTGAGAGCTCAACAAAGGATCAGATGGTGGAAGCTGAAGGAGGAAGACTGTTGTGTGAAATTTAGCAAGCGGATGAGAGAAGCACGGGTTGGAGGTGAAGCAACGTACTGCAGATGTGGTGAAGAAGACAGCTAGGACAGTACTGGGTATGGCATCTGGACAGTGAAAGGAAGACAAGGAGACTTGGTGGTGGAATGAAAAGGTCCAGGAAAGCCTAAGGAGAAAGAGACTGGCGAAAAAGTTTTGGGCTAGTTGGCGAGATAAAGAAAGTAGACAAGGCGAAAAGAGAAGTGGCAAAAGCGAAGGAAAAGGCATATTGCGAGCTGTACAAGAAGTTGAATAGTAAGGAAGGAGAAAAGGACTTGTACCGATTGGCCAGACAAAAGGGACAGAGCTGGAAAGGATGTGCAGCAGGTTATGCACCTGCCTAATTTTGTTTAATTATTGCACACTTTCTTTTTTTATAAAAGGAAATCATCAGGGGTGCACAAACTTTTACATACCACTGTATATCAGAATTCCCAAAAAATTGTACAAATATTCCATTTCAATGTCTGTCCAGTTGTATTTTTTCCCTAATGCCTTGTTTTTTGCAGCAATTTTATTGGTGTGGTGCAAATTGTTCTAATTGTGTCAACTGCAAAAAAACAAAAGAAAAAGGTATTTTTGACTTCAGCACTTCAGCTGGGTTTACACTGTGCGAGTTTTGGCCCTTTTTCAGCTCATTTTTCATTAATGAGAGAATTTTTTGGATCGCACCGAGTTTCAGGTTAATCGCGCGTCCTACATCGTTTAGTATACATGGAGTAACAACCTGCGTTTAACATCTCATGAACACCTCCTGATCGCCGAGCCGATCATATGGTCAAATGAAAAATCATGTTGTGAGGGTATTCCGCTGCTGAAGAGCTACAAGCATCCAACCTCTCGCACTGTGCATGTGCAAACACCGCAGACCTGTCTTGTAATGTTTTTTGTTTTGTTTTTTTAAACTTTGATGTCTCCCATCAAGAGTTTTTTCTAAACACAACTCCAACGTGTGGTTTCTGAACGTACAATGTGTGTGAGAACATAAATCGTGTGCTCTGAACTTTTACACCGTTGGGTTCTGTCGTACAGTTTGAGCTGGAACCGAGTACAGTAATTGAAAATATCATACAGTGTCTGCCCAGCTTCACTTTGAATACTGCCATGAACACTGCTGGCCAGTAGATGGCAATACAGACCGTGAAAACTTGCCAAAACAAAATTCCAGATAATCTGTGTCTGCTACGTCAGGCCTCTGAAAATGCATACCGCCCTCCAAAAGCATATTATTGTATTATTATCTTGTTTTTATTTAAAGATTGTTGTATACGAGGTCTCTTAGATAATAAACCGACCCTTTTATTTTTTTTTTTTAACTATATGGATTTGAATGACATGCGATTACACCAATCATGCTTGAACCCTCGTGCGCATACGTGAGTTTTTTCACGCGTGTCGGTGACGTCATTTCCCTGTGGGCAGGCCTTGAGTGAGATGTGGTCCCGCCCTCTCGGCTGAATTCCTTTGTTTCACACGCTGCTCGAGACGGCGCGCGTTGCTTTATCAAATTTTTTCTGGACCTGTGAGGAATATCCGAGTGGACACTATTCGAGAAATTAAGCTGGTTTTCTGTGAAAAGTTTAACGGCTGATGAGAGATTATGGGGTGTTTCTGTCGGTGTAAGGACTTCCCACGGAGCGGGACGTCCTGCAGCGCTTCCAGGCGCTGTCGTCGGCCTGTTTCGAGCTGAAAACATCCTAATTTAAGGCTTAATTCACCCAGGACATCGTGAGAGAACAGAGAAGATTCAGAAGAGGCCGGCATGAGGAATTTATGCGGACATTCCACTGTTTAAGGACATTTTTTTAATGAAAGACGTACGCGCAAATTCGCCGAGTCGTTTCCGTGATGACTCGGCAAATCTGTGTGCGCCGCGACAGGAAAAACACCTCCGTGTTGAAAACCATTTGTAGAATTCAGGCGGCTTTTAATGGCTTTCAACAAGTGAGTAACTGAGAAATTGTTTAACAGCTTGGGCATGTTCCAACTTGCCCGTTAAGATTTCCAACGGAGGTGTTTTTCCTGCCGCGACCCCCCGCGGTCGGGTCCAGCCCGACATGCGACTCTGCCCGCACGTTCTTTCATTACAAAATGACCGTTAACAATGGAATGTCCGAATAAACTCCTCATGCCGACTTCTTCTGAAAGTTCTCTGTTCTCTGACGACTTACTGCGTCAACAGAGCCTGAAATGTGGAAGTTTTCAACTTGAAACGGCGAGACGCTGCCGCCTCGAAGCGCAGATCGCCGTCAGGCGCCGTGGACCGTCCTTAAAGCGACACTATCAGACCAAAATCTCTCATCAGCCGTTAAAATTTTTACCGAAAACCAGCTGAATTTATTGAATGGTGTCCACTCAGTTGTGCCTTACAGTTTTGAAAAAAATGTTATCAAACAAAGCAACAGTCTGAGCCATTCCTAAACAATGAAAAAAATCGACGAGCGGGTGGACGACTCCTCACTCAAAGACTGCCCACAGGCGAATGACGTAACCGACAGGCGTGAAAAAACTCTCGCATGCCCACGAGGGTTCAAGCATGTCTGATGTAATCACACGTGATTCAAATCCATATGGTTTTTGAAAAAAATAATAAGGTCAGATACTTTTCTAATAGACCTCGTATAATCAATGGCATATCTAGGGACTGCAGCGATTGCTTTTATGACTGACACATTTGATTGATTGATTGACATTGGGAAAGTGAACTCTGGCATCCCCTGCTGGAGCTGTTGCCCCGTGACCCAATTCTGGATAAGCAGTTGAAGATGAGTGAGTGAGTGATATTGTGCAGTCTCTGATAACTTCAAAGGGTTTAATTTTTTTTTTATAACTTCAAAAATTTCATTTGTTGGTGTTTTGCCTAAAAAGTTCTCAATATTTAATCTTTTATTTCAGTTACATGTTGCTGTGTTGCCTGTTTACTTCACATTATTTACTTAACTGAAATAACAATAACAATGATAATAATAATAATAATAACAGTGTAAAAGTGTTTCAGTGAATTAATTCAGCTCTGGATCCTGATTGGTTGTTCATGTATATTAGTTTAAAATCGAGATGTTTGTGGATTTTGTGTGAAACACAAAAAGCTGCCACTGATACATCAATATTCACACCTCATCAAACACTAGGGATCGATATCTTGTCGATATTTCAGGGACAAGATGCGACAGTCCAAATGACTAACACAGCGCCCTCCGCTGGACACCAGGTGTGGCACATTAAAAAACTAAGAGCATCGTGACCGGGGAATTACCTTAAGGTATTTCTTCAGGTTCTTGTTCATCAGGCCTGTTGCTCCCACCACAACTGGGATGATATCGATGTCTTTCAATGACCATGTTGTTCGTAGGTCATTTTTCAGGTCTTGGTATTTTGAGATCTTTCCCCTTTCCACTCGATTCAGGCCGTAGTCATTGGGGACTATCACATCGATGATTTTGGCTTTTTTTTCTCTTGCTTGTTCCAGATGACAATATCAGGTTTGATTGCACCTCCTTCGCTGTGTCTTCCTACTGGGACCTCTTCCACAATTGACTATTGCAGTGTTTTATTTTCTGGATTGCTATAAAATAGTGTAGGATGTCTACAGATGGTACAGAATTACTGTTGCTCAAGTTTTGATGAAAACCAGGAGGTTTGATCACAGACACTCTGGCTTCCCTTCACCGACTCAAGGACTAGATTTCAAGATTTTGTTAGACATTTCAGGCTCTCGTCTAAATGGTCATGAACTCAACGATGTTGCTGAACTTGTTCAGCCTTATGTGCCTCCTCGTGCCCTGTGGTCCTTTTTTGCCGTGGTCATATCTTGTGGAACAGGCTGAGATAAGACTTTATTGATCTCACAGTGCAGAAATTCACATGTGACGTCAGCTCTTAAAAAACACACAAGATGGGTGCGAGTAGAGGAAAATGTGTATCAAACAACGTGTGCACGGATAAGCAAAAATAATAATACTTGTAACAATACAATAAAATAAGAAAATGAGGTAGAAATAGAATATATATATATATATATATATATATATATATATATATATATATATATATATATATATATATATATATATATATATAAAACATGACTGGAATTGAAAAACGGAGCATCTTATTTACAATATGTGAAGTGGAATTTAGATGTGATAAGGTGACATTAGTGCTGGGATTTGTAAACAAGTTGTTATTGCATATGATTTGTGGACATATTAACATTGCACGTGATTTGTGGACATATTATTGCATGTGGTTATTTCACAGTGTTATTGTACAGTCTGACAGCAGCAGGGATTAACGACCTGCAGAATTGTTCCTTCTTGCACTGAGGGTGCCTCAGTCTGTCACTGAAGAAGCTGCTCAGCTCCACTACATTCCAGTGCAGAGGGTGAGACGAGTTGTCCATGATGGATTTGAACTTGGTTAACACCCTCCTCTCAGGCACCTCCTCCAAAGAGTCCAGAGGACAGCCCAGGACAGAGCTAGACTTCCTGACCAGCTTATTCAGTCTCTTTCTCTCCCGCTCCGTGCTGCCCAACAGACGACCGCATAGAGAAAAGCAGAGGCTACAACAGAGCCTGTTGGCATTTGAAATGTGACTTTAAGACTATTTTTAAAACATATTTTCTGTAATTAGTTTGAAGGTTTTTCATCTTCTTTTCATTATTTTTTCTTGTTGTATTTAATTCTTTTCTGTTTTTGTTTTTATTTTGGGACATGGGGATCTTTGTTTCATGTTCGTCTGCAGCTATGTTCAGCACTTTGAGTTTTTTTTCCTTCATCTAAAATGCTTTACTAATGTATTATTAATACTTTGGGCAGCACGGTGGATTAGTGCTTCACACTGTTGCCTCACAGCAAGAAGGTCATGTGATCGATTCCCACCAGTGGCCTTTCTGTGTGGTGTGGCACATTAAAAAACTAAGAGCATTGTGACCGGGGGATTGCCTCAAGGTATTTCTTCAGGTTCTTCTTCATCAGGCCTGTTGCTCCCACCACAACTGGGATGATATCGATGTCTTTCAATGACCATGTTGTTCGTAGGTCATTTTTCAGGTCTTGGTATTTCGAGATATTTCCCCTTTCCACTCGATTCAGGCCGTAGTCATTGGGGACTGTCACGTCGATGTTTTTGGCTTTTTTCTCTTGCTTGTTCCAGATGACAACATCAGGTTTGATTGCACCTCCTTCGATGTGTCTTCCTGCTGGGACCTCTTTGTCATAGAAGACAGTTACTTTTCCGCTGGATGAGACTGGTGCTGGCTCATGCTCCCAGACATGTTCTTTGACTTCCATCTCCAGTTCCTTGCATACCTTCCAGTGGAGATAATGACAGATCTTGTTGTGTCTGGATGTATAATGTCCATCTGCCATGAGGATCTGGCATGCTGAAGTTAGATGGTTTACACTCTCAGCAGCTGTATGACAGAATCGGCATTTATCATTTTGTGAGATCCCTGCCATTTTTTTTGAAGCCATTTGTTAGAAGTCCCTGATCTTGTGCTCCAATCAGAATTCTTTCTCCATCAAAACCAAGTTCTCCATTTTTTTAGCCACTGCATTGATCCAACTTTGTCGATGTATTCCTTTTCGAGTTCTTCTTGGAAACGTCCGGCTCTTTTGTGCTGTTTCCATTTTTCCACTTGATGTTTTCCTTCTCTTTTGCTGTATTGTTTTCTGGTTTGTCTTGCAAGTTTTGTTGCAGGCATGAGACTGTTGCTTTCTCTCTCTTGTAGAAGTTCTCCAAAGTTTTTTGCCAGTTTAGTGATTGAGGTCCATTCGGATAAGGTCTCCTCGTGGTGTTGTGTGACCTTTTTTATGAGTTCTTCAGAGCTCTTTAAGTACCGTCCAATACTTATTAATGCTCTGTAGGCCTGGTTGATTTCAGTGAGACCCAGACCGCCTTCTCTGCGAGGGAGATATATTCTGTCCATGCACTGATTTCTGTATGTGACTTTGTGGATGGTGAGCATCTTCCTGGTTTTTGTGTCCAACTTATTAAGCTCACGCTGTGGCCAGTCTACTATGCCAAACCCATAGGTCACCACTGGTATTGCAAACTGGTTTATGGCTGTGATCTTGTTTTTTGGTGTCAACTGTGTTTTGCAGATCTTTAAGCGGTTTAGGTATTCTTGTGTTGTTTTTGTTCGATTCCCAAGTATTTGTATGTGGAGTCTACAGCCAGATCTTTAATGTAGCTCCCTTCATCCAACTGTATGTTTTCGGTTTTTGTCTTTTCACCTTTTGTGATTGTGCATTTGGAGCATTTATCCATTCCAAATTCCATACCAATGTCTTTTGAGAACTTATGGACAGTTTCCATGAGGTGATTGAGTGCCTTTTTTGTGTCGGCATAGATTTTCAAATCGTCCATGAACAGCAGATGGTTCACAAGATTTTGTTTTTTTCTTTCCTCTGTCTCTGCTTAAGTCATATCCGATGTCATGCTCCTTCAGGGTTTTGCTGAGCGGGTCCATGATTAAGCAGAATAAAAGAGGCGAAAGGCTGTCTCCCTGAAATATCCCTCTCTGAACTCGTACGTCTGGGATTGTTATTTGTCCGTCTGTGTGATTGAGGTTGATGGTGGTGTTCCACTTGTTCATTTGTGCTCTCAGGAAAGATTTTATTTCCTCACTGATGTAGAGTTCTAAGCACCTCATGATCCAGGAGTGTGGTACACTGTCAAATGCCTTTTTGTAGTCAATCCAAGCCATGCTGAGGTTCCTCTGCCTTTTTTTGCAGTCCTCCAGGATAGCTTTGTCTATCAGTAACTGGTCTTTAGCTCCTAATCTTCTTCTGGAACAACCTTTCTGTTCATTTTCCAGGTAGCCACCAGCGTCAAGATGTTCATAAATGGTATCAGTTATGATTCCTGTCAGCCATTTGTATGTTGTTGTTAGGCAGCAGATGGGTCTGCACTTGTTGGGAAGCTGTTTCCTTGGTCTTTGGAATTAGGCTTGTGTTCCCAGTCGTTAGCCAGTCTGGAGTGTCCTCTTCTCCGTTCAATATTTTTTAACTCAACGATCTTGCTGAACTTGTTCAGCCTTATGTGCCTCCTCGTGCCCTGTGGTCCTTTTTTGCCGTGGTCATATCTTGTGGAACAGGCTGAGATAAGACTTTATTGATCTCAGAGTGCAGAAATTCACATGTGACGTCAGCTCTTAAAAAACACACAAGATGGGTGCGAGTAGAGGAAAATGTGCATCAAACAACGTGTGCAAGGATAAGCAATAATAATAATACTTGTAACAATACAATAAAATAAGAAAGAGGTAGAAATAGTATATATATATATACACATATATATACACATATATATACATACACACCTACACACATATACATATATACACACACGTACATATATAAGTACATATGCATATAAAACATGACTGGAATTGAAAAACGGAGCATCTTATTTACAATATGTGAAGTGGAATTTAGATGTGATGAGGTGACATTAGTGCTGGGATTTGTAAACGAGTTGTTATTGCATATGATTTGTGGACATATTAATATTGCACATGATTTGTGGACATATTATTGCATGTGGTTATTTCACAGTGTTATTGTACAGTCTGACAGCAGCAGGGATTAACGACCTGCAGAATTGTTCCTTCTTGCACTGAGGGTGCCTCAGTCTGTCACTGAAGAAGCTGCTCAGCTCCACTACATTCCAGTGCAGAGGGTGAGAGGAGTTGTCCATGATGGATTTGAACTTGGTTAACACCATCCTCTCAGGCACCTCCTCCAAAGAGTCCAGAGGACAGCCCAGGACAGAGCTGGACTTCCTGACCAGCTTATTCAGTCTCTTTCTCTCCCGCTCCGTGCTGCCCGGGGCCCAACAGACGACAGTATAGAGAAAAGCAAAGGCTACAACAGAGCCTGTTGGCATTTGAAATGTGACTAAGACTACTTTTAAAACATATTTTCTGTAATTAGTTTGAAGGTTTTTCATCTTCTTTTCATTATTTTTTCTTGTTGTATTTAATTCTTTTCTGTTTTTGATTTTATTTTGGGACATGGGGATCTTTGTTTCATGTTCGTCTGCAGCTATGTTCAGCACTTGGTTGAGTTTTTTTTCCTTCATCTAAAATGCTTTACAAATGTATTATTACTACTTTGGGCAGCACGGTGGATTAGTGGTTCACACTGTTGCCCCACAGCAAGAAGGTCATGGGATCGATTCCCACCAGTGGCCTTTCTGTGTAGAGTTTGCATGTTCTCCCCGTGTTTGAGTGGGTTCTCTCTGGGTGCTGCAGCTATCTGCCACATCCAAAGACCTGCATGTTAGGTGAACTGAAAACTTTAAATTGACCCTTGGTGTGTGTGTGTGTGTGTGTGAGAATGTGTTTGTTTGTCTATATGTGGCCCTGTGACAGATCGTTATCCTGTCCAGTCAATTCATAATCGATTTTCGATTGAAAAAGCTCTGAGAAATAGTTATATTACTTAAAAAATGTTTATGTTTAAATGAATGCACCTTTACAAATTTGATCAAATGATTCTAAAGATGTAAATTTACTTATCTGCTTTGCTCATTCAGAGTTGGTTAGCAGTTTAGTGAAGTGATGGAGTGTGCGCTGTAGGGCTGAAACGATTAGTCGAGTAATTCGAATAATTCGATTACAAAAAATGTTCGAGGCCACGAAGCTTCGTTTAACATTGTAGTACATGTGCCAGGCCTGTGTGTGGCGCTGTAATGTCCCCAGAAAAACAAACAGAAAAAGACTAGCGCAAGCGCTAATCTAATTAGCACAAAAGCTACAGTCTTCCAACGCGGCAAACAGAATGAAATAAAGCCTTTTAGGAAAAAGACGGTCCACGCTGATCATCTGAAATAGCTTACTGTGCATTTAAAGCAAAGCAGTGTGTTTGTTTTTTAAAAACAACACAGTTTCATCCGCTGGCTGGTTGTCCCCCAGAAAAATGTGAAATCTCAAATGCATTCTGGTGCTTTCTCAGGTCTATTTACCCACCAAAACAATCTCCAAAAATGATTTTTTTTTTTGGGACAGGTCAGTTTTTCCACCCCAGATAAGGTGGTAAAACTCAGTACAGCATAGAAGTCCTTATGTTTCAAGTGTATGGTACCATAGACAGTATGCACACACTATGCAAATGAAACATTATGCAAGGGACACAGAATTTTTTCTATAAGTTTTTATCTAAGAAATTCTGAAACTTTATATCAGCAATAAATGAACATGTTTATTGAGTAACAGGGCCTGTAAATTATTTCTTTATGGAAGGAAAGTTAGCATATACAACTTCATTACTGACAAATTTTACTCTATTTTCAAATAATATCCCAAATAGAACAGATTATTTCTTGCCAGAAATGTTTGAATATTTTGCTTGCTGAATGTGAATTTTAGAATCTACTGGCACAAGACACTGTACAATCAAATTTAACCATTATAGTACAAACCTTTGGATAAGGATCGGGCTGCGTGAATCAACTGCAGGCATGCGCTCAACCCACTGGTCGGCTGGGATCTCGTCTGTCAAACCAGGAAGTGTTTGACATTTTAACATTTCCTGTCTTACTGTGGATTTGAATTTTGGCACTTCCTGTTTAGGACACCCTGTACCATGAGTGAGCGTCACGCCACTGTGTGACGCTTTGCTCATAACATAGTATTATTATTATTATTATTGTTTTTACTGTTATTATTATTCACACCTTTCAAGCCCCAGTTCTGGCATTTTCCCATGCTCAAAAAGTCACAAACTTTGCAAAGTCATCCGTCTGGATCCGAAATTCAATTTGGGGGGGTCGCGCACATGCTCACAGCAAAATGGCGCTCCCTACAAATTTTTAAAAAACCCTCCCTATTGTTTTTTGTTGTTGTTGTTGTTGTCAGAGCCTCACGAAATTCGGTACACATATTTACCATGCTGGGACGCACAAAAGTCTCTTAATGTTGTGGTGAAATGTCAACAGGAAGTTGGCCATTTTTTTTTTAGGTATTTTCCACTACTTACATTTGAACGAACCCATTCTAGGGGTTTCATCCAATCATCTTCAAATTTGGTACACATCATCATGACCTCATGCTGACCAAATGTTATCAGAAGAATTTCTGTAGGTCAAAAGGGGTGGCTGCTACATTTCATCAAACCTCTGCCTGTGTGTGTGTGTGTGTGTGTGTGTGTGTGTGTGTGTGTGTGTGTGTGTGTGTGTGTGTGTGTGTGTGTGTGTGTGTGTGTGTGTGTGTGTGTGTGTGTGTGTGTGTATCCTCAATTTCTCTTTCATGGCAATATTTTTCAAAGACGAAAACAGCCAAATGGTTTCTTTTCCTGTTTTGAAAATTGTCTGCCCTTTTTCAGGACCAGAGCAGAAACATGTTTTCTCAACACACCCAGTGTGTGTGTGTGTTTGAATCCTTAAATTTCTCTTTCATGGCAATATTTTTCAAACAGCCATATGGTTTCTTTATCTGTGTTGAGAAATGCCTCAACTTTTTTCAAGACCAGAGCAGAAACATGATTTCTCAACACACACTGTGTGTGTGTGTGTGTGTGTGTGTGTGTGTGTGTGTGTGTGTGTGTGTGTGTGTGTGTGTGTGTGTGTGTGTGTGTGTGTGTGTGTGTGTGTGTGTGTCCTCAAATTTTGCTTTCATCATAATATTTTTCAAAGATTTTTTTTTTCTCAGCTCATCTGGTTTTCAAGAGACCGGACATCAGCTAGTAACAGACTAGGCAGCTAAACAATAAATGGACTGCATTTATATAACACTTTTCCGTTGGTCTCAAGTCCAACGCTGAGGTCTGGTAGCTCTAGTCTTTAACCTATGAGCAGACTCACGCTACGAACAGACCAGGCAGCTGTTAGAAAAATGTGAGGTCTCAGATGCAATTCTGGTGCATTTTCAGGTCCATTTACCCACCAAAAAATGTCAAAAAGAATGTAATTTTTTCATTGGGTCGCCTCAATTTTTCCATCACAGTCTTTCCACAGAACTTGTATTGTGCCTTTAATCCAAAAACCATACATTGTGGTTCAGAAAACTACAGCGTAAAGGAAAAGACAATTCAAAGAACTCAAAAATAATAATGATTCTCCCTATCAATTCAAATGGAACAATAGGAGTATTTATTGCACATTAATGCATCAACTTGTTCAACCTTCACTCACATCTGAGTTTTCCTAGTTTTGGCAGGAGCTTTGGAGCTATTGATGATCTCTGTTTTTAAATTCTTGGCCACCTAAAATCCTGAAAATATGTTTTTAATTCAACATTAATTTCTGATTACTGTACATTTTGAAGTTAAAAAAACTTTTCTTACATGAGAAAACTATTTTTATACAAATAAAATAGCATGAAAATTAATGTTTAGTTTAGTAATGGAAGATTCATTCATTCATTGAGCAAATTATGTTTCTGACCCTAATTCTGTGTAGCTTTATTTGGTAAAAATAAAAATAGGTCAACCACTCAGCTCAACAGCGATTGATTCTGCAGCTAAAAGCGAATTATTTAGCTTTAACCTAGGAGCTCGTAACAGACCAGGCAGCTGCGGTCTGGTAGCTCTAGCCTTTATCCTAGGATTTAGCCCGCCTCTCTTCCCTCGCCTCCTCTTCGGACGTTCTGTGAATTGCTTCGTAGCTCACGTGTATCCGGAGCTGCAGTCTCTTGTTGGCTGGAATTAACTCGGTTCAGCTGTTTGAAGAAGTCAAAGTCCAGCAAGCTGGGTTCTGGCACAGTGTGGTGCTCTGCAGATGTCCAGATGTTGGTCTGGACTGTGTGGTAACACTGCACAGGCTAGTTGTACGTTTTAAAGGCGCAGTATCGCTGACACAAAACCAAAAACACCCTGGTGTCTGGATCATATGTGAGCCAGAAGGGGGCGCCAAAAATCATGTTAGTTTACAACCACTGAGACATCAAAGTCAAACCAGCTGGACATTTACTGTCCAAACACTCATGTTTGAGTGTTTGTGTCCATAGGAGGAGACTCTCCATCCTACAGTCCACACAGAGATACAGAGGAACCAGGATCAGACCAGAAGCTGAACCCAGCACACAGTCATAGTTATCAATTGATGGTTTGTAGCAGCTTTCATGTTGAACTCTGCCTCAGTGTCAGTAGGACTTGAATGAGTGATGTCACAGAGGGTGGTTTCTATGGAAACAGATGGATCAAAGTACACTCAACAAAAATATAAACGCAACACTTTTGGTTTTGTTCCCATTTTGTATGAGATGAACTCAAAGATCTAAAACTTTTTCCACATACACAATATCACCATTTCCCTCAAATATTGTTCACAAACCAGTCTAAATCTGTGATAGTGAGCACTTCTCCTTTGCTGAGATAATCCATCCCACCTCACAGGTGTGCCATATCAAGATGCTGATTAGACACCATGATTAGTGCACAGGTGTGCCTTAGACTGCCCACAATAAAAGGCCACTCTGAAAGGTGCAGTTTTATCACACAGCACAATGCCACAGATGTCGCAAGATTTGAGGGAGCGTGTAATTGGCATGCTGACAGCAGGAATGTCAACCAGAGCTGTTGCTCGTGTATTGAATGTTCATTTCTCTACCATAAGCCATCTCCAAAGGCATTTCAGAGAATTTGGCAGTACATCCAACCAGCCTCACAACCGCAGACCACGTGTAACCACACCAGCCCAGGACCTCCACATCCAGCATGTTCACCTCCAAGATCGTCTGAGACCAGCCACTCGGACAGCTGCTGAAACAATCGGTTTGCATAACCAAAGAATTTCTGCACAAACTGTCAGAAACCGTCTCAGGGAAGCTCATCTGCATGCTCGTCGTCCTCATCGTGTTCTCGACCTGACTCCAGTTCGTCGTCGTAACCGACTTGAATGGGCAAATGCTCACATTCGCTGGTGTTTGGCACATTGGAGAGGTGTTCTCTTCACCGATGAATCCCGGTTCACACTGTTCAGGGCAGATGGCAGACAGCGTGTGTGGTGTCGTGTGGGTGAGCGGTTTTCTGATGTCAATGTTGTGGATCGAGTGGCCCATGGTGGCGGTGGGGTTATGGTATGGGCAGGCGTCTGTTATGGATGAAGAACACAGGTGCATTTTATTGATGGCATTTTGAATGCACAGAGATACCGTGACGAGATCCTGAGGCCCATTGTTGTGCCATACATCCAAGAACATCACCTCATGTTGCAGCAGGATAATGCACGGCCCCATGTTGCAAGGATCTGTACACAATTCTTGGAAGCTGAAAATGTCCCAGTTCTTGGACACTGGTTCTCTCCTGTGGAACCAGCTCCCAATTCGGATCAGGGAGACAGACACCCTTTCTACTTTTAAGCTTAGGCTTAAAACTTTCCTTTTTGCTAAAGCTTATAGTTAGGGCTGGATCAGGTGACCCTGAACCATCCCTTAGTTATGCTGCTATAGACTTAGACTGCTGGGGGGTTCCCATGATGCACTGTTTCTTTCTCTTTTTGCTCTGTATGTACCACTCTGCATTTAATCATTAGTGATTGATCTCTGCTCCCCTCCACAGCATGTCTTTTTCCTGGTTCTCTCCCTCAGCCCCAACCAGTCCCAGCAGAAGACTGCCCCTCCCTGAGCCTGGTTCTGCTGGAGGTTTCTTCCTGTTAAAAGGGAGTTTTTCCTTCCCACTGTTGCCAAGTGCTTGCTCACAGGAGGTCGTTTTGACCGTTGGGGTTTTTACGTGGTTGTTGTGTGGCCTTGCCTTACAAAAAAAAGCGCCTTGGGGCAACTGTTTGTTGTGATTTGGCGCTATATAAATTAAATTGATTAAATTGATTGATTGCATGGCCGGCATACTCACCAGACATGTCACCCATTGAGCATGTTTGGGATGCTCTGGACCGGCGTATACGACAGCGTGTACCAGTTCCTGCCAATATCCAGCAACTTTGCACAGCCATTGAAGAGGAGTGGACCAACATTCCACAGGCCACAATTGACAACGTGATCAACTCTATGCGAAGGAGATGTGTTGCACTGCATGAGGCAAATGGTGGTCACACCAGATACTGACTGGTGTCACACCAGATACTGACTGGTATCCCCCCCCCCCCCGCAATAAAACAAAACTGCACCTTTCAGAGTGGCCTTTTATTGTGGGCAGTCTAAGGCACACCTGTGCACTAATCATTGTGTCTAATCAGCATCTTGATATGGCACACCTGTGAGGTGGGATGGATTATCTCAGCAAAGGAGAAGTGCTCACTATCACAGATTTAGACTGGTTTGTGAACAATATTTGAGGGAAATGGTGATATTGTGTATGTGGAAAAAGTTTTAGATCTTTGAGTTCATCTCATACAAAATGGGAGCAAAACCAAAAGTGTTGCGTTTATATTTTTGTTGAGTGTACAAAGACACTTACACTTCCTCAGACCTGGTCTCAGCCATCGGACTCCAACAGGATCCACCCTGAAAGGAGGAGGGGGCGGAGCAACACATGGTTTTTAATCATGGACACATCAACATGACATTGATCTCATCCACACACTTTAGTTCTTCTCTTCTAACACACTCATCGCTCCAAATGGATCATTGATTATTGATCACCTATAACTGTGCTGATCAGCAGCAAACAACAACTTTTGGCTTTTTCAGGTTTGAAAATTCTGGTGAAAATCTGCTGCAGTGGATTTAACCAATCAGGGCTCACCAACCCTGCTGCTGGAGGTCACCTGACTCTCCAGGCTCCGCCCATTGTTCATTAAGTCAGGTGTGTTCAGCCAATCAGCTGCAGGTGTTACATGTCTCCTCATATTGTAGCAGATCCTCTAGAACTAAAACTACATTTTTCAAAGATCATCAAGAACTAAATTTAAGTTTTATGTTTGAAAAATGTATATCCTGCAGTTTTTATTAAAAAAAAAATGCTGTTTTAATTTTGGTGCTTTTCTGTTCCAGTTGGTGCAGAATGACGTCCACAATGATTCGGACCAATCAGCATGCAGTATTAGTGAGTGATCCCTTCGTAAGATGGCGGTGTCCACGAGTCCACAGATGGACCAGATCAGATTTTCTGTCTCAGAAAAATGTTTCACTCTGCACAGTTTCTCCAATCACAGCCACAGAAGCCTGTAAGTCCTTCAGAGCTGTCTGGGTGTCTTGGTGGCTTCCCTCACTCTCAGTCACTCAGTTTTTGAGAGCTGCCTGCTGCACACAGATTTACTCCACAGTATCAGACTGTTTGGATTTCTGAAGGATTGAAGGAAATGAAGTCCGAGAAAATGTTCAAGTGTTCATCTCCATAGAAAACTGGCTGTGAAACTAATGATTTACTGCAGAACCACTGACGGTACTTTAAGATTTTCTATCATCTAGAACAAGTGAACCTTTAATGGTCCAGAAGCTGAAAAACTGCAGGAATTTGGAGACACAAACCTCAAACTTTGAATTCTTAAGCCTAAAAACTCCACAGTTTTCTGAAGCTCTTTCATATGACGCCTGTGAGGAAACACCAGACTTGACTCATCAGCTGTGGCTGCAGCAGGTGCACACGGAGAACATGCAGGCAGCAGGTGATCTCCAGGAGCAGGTTGGTGACTCCTGCTTCAGAGAAATGAAGCTTTTTGCCTCCGTTCCTCTTTTAAACATGTGACTCTGAACAGACTGACAGTGAAAATGATCGACGACTGTTTTTGTTTGACTTTGCACCAGAATGTGTGAACGACTAACAAATGATTTTCTCAAACACGTGAGCAGAACATACACACACACATATGTTAGTGGTCAGCTGACCATCAGCTGGATCTCTGTCACGTGTTCATGTCAAACAGGAACAATGAGTCGGCACAGAGAGTTTGCTGAGTTGCTGTTTGTCAGTGTGAGGTGTCTGAGGTCAGCTCGGTGTGTCAGGTCCACAGGAACCACACGGAGCTCCTCCACCAGACCCAGTCCATACCTGAGAGAGTCCAGAGTCCGGAGTGGATCCAGCAGGTTGACTGAGTCTCCTGGATGGTTGTAGCTCAGGTCCACTCTCTGAGATGGGAGGCGCTGAAGGTCAGAGCTGAGGCCAGAGAAGCACAGCCTTCATGTGTGATCAGACAGCCTGACAGCCTGCAGACACACAAACCAGCAGACACAATGTGAGGACAGTGTCAGGACGTCCCCACTTTGCAGCAGCATGGACACACTGATGTCTGCTGCAGGATGAGCTCATGACTGTGGTTCAAACCCTGAGATCCATCAACACTCACACAACATGACAGGGAGCAAAGCTGCAGCTTCACTCTGATTTATGGAGCTGCTGCACACATGAGTCCTGACCTGAGAGTCTCCAGGTGACAGTGTGGACTCTTCAGTCCAGCAGACAGCAGCTTCACTCCTGAATCCTGCAGATCGTTGTTACTCAGTTCCAGTTCTCTCAGACTGGAGGACTGAGAGCTGAGAACTGAGCTCAGAACTTCACAGCTTCTCTCTGACAGATCACACAAACTCAGCCTGAAGACAAAATCAACAAGAAACAGATTTGTGTCGTCATGCAAAGGTTCAGATCGTTCTGCGCCTCAGACAGGATCCAGAAACCAGCTTTGGACACAAAGTGTTTTTATTCAGTCCAACATGATTCTTCAGTGGATTTAGATGTTTACAGTCATGTGCTGTGAAATTGATCCTCAAATGTCAATCATCTATTTTATAAATGCTGGTTGTGGGGTTGGAATTCTGCTGCTGGCCACCATTAAACTTTTCACCTTCTTGATGGAAACCTGCTTCTACTTTTACTCAGGTCCTTCTTAACGCCGAAATATACTTTTTCAGAACATTTGCCATCAGCCTTCACTTCACCCGGTCTGCTCCAAAACCTGGGAGGAGACGGCGCGCAGCTTGATGACCAAACAAGACTGTGATAAATGTGATACACCACAGGACAAGAAGCACCAAGCAACAAGTTCTGGTTACATGTGTACAGTTTGGACTTCAGAATCTAAAAACACACACAGAAGAACTGTGTGACTGTGTGTTTGTTTGCACCGCTCAGCAAAATCTCTGCTTTTATCTTCACAGTGCGTCAGCACGTAAAAGCCTCAGCTGAAAGCAGAATCATTCTGTTGTTTCATAAAGTGCCAAGAATCAGCCACATCAGTGATTCCTGAGGATTGTTGCAAATCTCAACTATTTCCATTTGAACATGCACTGTGCAGCAGTGTGTTGGAGTGCACGAGCACTCAATTCATCCCACTGAACCCAAAGTACAATGAAAACGAAACAACAGGAGAACAGAGGCCTGGTGTCAACATTTGTGCAGCAAATCAGCCGTGCAACAAAGTTTGGTCATTATTTTATTCTGGCACAAGTCCAAAGTGCATGAACACAGCACAGCCAGCGTGCACGTACACCACAACAATCCGCACGTAAAGACAGGAAGAAGCTGCAGATGAGAGTATGAGCTTTTGTTGCTGGAGTAGCAGCAATCCAACCAGGAGTCAGTCTGAAGCCTCACAAACATAAAACCCAGGACCCCCCGGGTTTTAGGATTTAGAACTCCTGAATGACACACAGGGGCCAATATTCCTGATCTGTTACTGGAGATCAATTCACTGTGGATCCGTACAAAACACGTCCGTGTGGCTCAGCTGCTCCAAGCAGGTGGCCCTCAGCAGCCGTGACCTTTGCTGTCCTGACCTCTGGTCACTGTGTGTGATAGGGAGAGGGGGATGTCTTTATTTCATTTTATTTGATCTCATTCATGTACTTTCATTAATTCCTTGTTTACTTCCATGGGCATTTAAACAATACATTCATTGTTCTTATAATGTTCTATGGTCTCTCATTATTTTGCCTTCACACATTTTCTTTGATTAATGAACATTTGTACAACATTTAATTGCTTCTGCTGCTGTGACAGCACAATGTGGTATCACACCTCTCACCGTGCTCAAACTGTGTTCATCGCTGCAGGATCATACAGCATCCATACACGGCTGTCCCTCTGTCCATCCCTCCCGACTGTCGCTAGAATTTTTCGAGTTTCACCCATTTGGCCTGTTTTGTCCTGATTCGCCCAACGTTGTGTTGTGTGTGAAGGGGCCTTTATTGATGTGAATTATGTTGTGTGGGCCGCTGAAGAGGAGGTACTGCTGGTCCACCACCAGAGGGCGCCCTGCCTGAAGTGCGGGCTTCAGGCACGAGAGGGCGCAGCCGCCTCGCAGAAGCAGCCGGGAGTGACAGCTGTCACTCATCACCACCTCATCACCAGCTGTCATTCATCACCACCACTTCACCATCTACAATAAAAGCCGGGCAGCAACTCCACCTCCCTGCCAAGATATCGTTCTACCCCTCAGGTAAAACCCTCAGCGGTTTTTGGTGCCGAACGCACACATTTGTCTCTGAATATTCTGCAGGCGTACCTGTTGACTATCCGCAGCTGGAAGCTGGGTTGGTGGATTGTGGAGGAGGCGACGCTCTTCGCTCCTCACACCCAATTGGATAAGTAGTCACTCAGGCGCTGCACGTTTATTGTTCCTGTATTGGAGGTGGAGATTTTTCCACAAAAAGGAACTGAACTGATTGCTGACTGTTTTGCTGGGTGCGCACTCACCCACCATAAACTGTTTCTGCTTCCTGCCAGCAGTACCAGGTCTGACAGCTGGAGACGGTGGCCACCTGGGGATTCAGGACTTGGCGGCTCCAGTGTGCTCCAGATCCGTCGGCAGTGGAAATCGTGTGGGACCCGGCTCTTCTCTGGACAGACGTCTTCTATCCTCGAGCCTGCCCACACATCACCTTTGTATATTGACTGGATTCTAAATCTGTGATTGTCTGTATTCCGTTGTGCACATTCATAACAGTAAATTGTTATCTTTTGGTTCATCCATTGTCCGTTCATTTACGCCCCCTGTTGTGGGTCCATGTCACTACACTTTCCCAACAAATTATTTGTCAAAAATGTTTGCTACAACCTTCAATTTCTTTTTTTCAATTTATTTTCATTCATATAGCCCCAAATCACAACAGAGTTGCCTCAAGGCACTTCACACAAGTAAGGTCTAACCTTACTAACCCCCAGAGCAATGGTGGTAAGGAAAAACTCCCTCTGAGAAAGAAACCTCAAGCAGACCAGACTCAAAGGGGTGACCCTCTACTTGGGCCATGATACAGACATAAATTACACAACAATTCACAAAACGAATATACAGAAAATCTTGTTGGTGCACAGGACAGGAGGGTCACCAGCACAAATACAACTCCCATCTCTGGATGGAGCTGCACCTTAAACAGAGAGAAATAAACAATCAGGCATCAAAAAGGCAAGAAATACTCTATAATTTTCCAGCATTCATCAACAAGAAAAACAGAAGAAATACTAAGGTCATCACCAGCCACTAGCCCTAAGCTTCACTAAAAGACCCCGAATTTAGGTAAAGTTGAGGCCGCGGCATGCTCCGTTTCAAAATAAAATGAATTAAAAGAGTAAAAAGCATAAAACAAAACTATACCAGTATACTTGTTATGTGGCCCGCCCGAAGAGGAGGTACTGCTGGCCAACGCCAGAGGGCGCCCTGCCTGTAGTCGGGTTTCAGGCACCAGAGGGCGCAGTCACCACCCAGGAGCCAGGACTACCAGCTGTCAGAAATCTCTCATCATCATCCCATCCCATATAAGACTGGAGGAGACACCACATCTCTGCCGAGATATCAGTTTACCACTCAGGTAAACTCTCAGCCGTTTGACTGTGCCGTACGCACGTGATCTTTTTCTGAGTATTTGCAGGAGATCCTGGTGACTGCTTTCAGCTGGTGCTGAATTTTGTGGTTCGTGTAGGAGTGATGTTCTTCACCCCTCACGCCAAAACGGATAAATAGCTCTCAGGCTCTGCACTACTGTGTTTTTGTGTCGGAGGTGGAGATTCTCCCACAAAAGGAACTGAACTGAATTGCTGATTGTTCTGCTGGGTGTGCACACACCCACCATTAACCTGTCTTCTGTTTCTGCCAGCAGTACCGGATCTGACAGCTGAAGTAGAGGCCACCTGGGGACTCGGGACTTGGCGGCTTCGGTTTGCTGCAGGTCTTCATTGGCGGCGGAACCTTGTGGGCCCCGGCTCTTCTCTGGATAGGCGTCTCCTACCCTCGGACCTGCCCACACGTCACCTGTTGACATTTGTAATTGACTGTCTAAAAATAGTATTCGACCTGTTGTGCACATTTGCCACAATAAATTGTATTTATTTGACTACCCATTGACTGTTCATTTGCGCCCCCTGTTGTGGGTCTGTGTCCTTACACTTCCCCAACAGGATATCTCGGCCAACGTCATGGATCCCGAGGGGCGTCAACCACCAGTTGAACAGCCAATGGAAGAGCAGGGTGCACAGGCGTCTGCAGGAGGCGTGATTGGTGAGTTGCAGCAAATCCTCACCGCCTTTACTGCTCGGTTGGATCTAATGACCGAGCAGAACGTCATCCTCAATCGTAGAATGGAGGCTCTCACCGCGCAGGTGGAAGCGCGCGCTCAGGGCGCTGCTGCAGCTCCTCCTCCTGCTGACCCGGTGTCGAATATAGACATTCCACTGGTCATTCAACGACCCCAGCCACCATCCCCTGAAGCATACATAAGTCCCCCAGAGCCGTACGGGGGTTGTGTGGAGACGTGCGCGGACTTTTTAATGCAGTGTTCGCTCGTCTTTTCACAGCGTCCCGTGATGTACGAGTCAGACGCCAGCAGGGTGGCTTATGTAATTAATTTGCTTCAAGGCGAGGCACGCGCCTGGGCTACGGCACTCTGGGAGCAGAATTCACGGCTACTTACCTCTTATACTGGGTTTGTGAGGGAGTTCAGAAAAGTCTTTGATCACCCAAACAGAGGCGAGACTGCTTCTACGACGCTGCTGTCAATGAGACAGGGGCGTCGGAGTGCAGCTGAGTATGCGGTCGACTTCCGCATAGCGGCTGCGAGGTCCGGCTGGAATGCCGCTGCACTCCGCGCCGCCTTCGTAAACGGACTGTCGTCAGTCCTGAAGGAGCATCTGGTGGCTAAGGATGAGCCGCGGGATTTAGATGGGCTTATAGCTCTGGTTATACGGTTAGACAACCGATTGGAAGAACGTCGACGGGAGCGAGACGAAGGACGTGGCCGGGCATGCGCTGCCCCTCTCCCTTCCCGTTCCGAAGCAGCCCCGCCTTCCCCACGCTCCAGAGCCCGAGTGCTCCGTGTGACAACAGCTCCCCCTGCTGACGAAGCTATGGACACGAGCAGGGCCAAAATAAAATTAGAAAACAGACAGAGGAGGCTGGCCCACGGAGAGTGCTTTTTCTGTGGCTCTAACGAGCATCTGCAGAAACAATGCCCCAAGCGGTCAAACACCTACGCTCACCCTTAGAAACTGGGCTAAGGGTGGGCCATAACACACACGCGGGTACTGCACGAAAATCCGCACGAATCCCAGTTGTGATCCTCTGTGGGAATTTAACCCTTCAAGCCCCAGCACTGATTGACACGGGGTTGGAAGGGAATCTGCTTGATAGCAGATGGGCTACAGAAGTAGGGCTCCCTCTAGTGGCTCTTCCTTCACCAGTGAGGGTACGGGCACTAGATGGCACCCTTCTTCCATTAATCACACACCAGACACAGCCCTTAACACTGATTGTGTCTGGGAATCACAGGGAGGAGATTATGTTTTTTGTGACACCTTCTACCTCCAGAGTAATTTTGGGCTATCCATGGATTAGTAAGCACAATCCCTGGATCGATTGGCCGTCTGGGGTTGTGGCTCAATGGAGTGAAACCTGCCACCGGGAGTGTTTACGATCCTCGGTTCCACCCGGTGTGACTGCTAAAGAGGAGGTTTGAGTCCCCCCAATCTCACGACGGTGCCTGTTGAGTACCATGAGCTTGCTGATGTTTTCAGCAAAGATCTGGCACTCACTCTACCCCCGCATCAACCATACGATTGTGCCATTGATTTAATCCCGGGTGCTGAGTATCCGTCCAGTAAACTGTACAACCTCTCACGCCCCGAGCAAGAATCAATGGAGACCTACATCCGGGACTCATTAGCTGCCGGGTTGATCCAGAACTCCACTTCCCCGATGGGTGCAGGTTTCTTTTTTGTGGGCAAGAAGGACGGCGGACTCCGTCCATGCATTGATTACAGAGGGCTGAACGAGATCACGGTTCGCAACCGATACCCGTTGCCCCTGTTGGATTCAGTGTTCACGCCCCTGCGTGGAGCCAAAATATTCACTAAATTGGATCTTAGGAATGCGTATCACCTGGTTCGGATCCGGAAGGGAGACGAATGGAAGACGGCATTTAACACCCCCTTAGGTCACTTTGAGTACCTGGTCATGCCGTTCGGCCTCACTAATGCCCCCGCGACGTTCCAAGCATTAGTAAATGACGTCTTGCGGGACTTCCTGCATCGGTTCATCTTCGTATACCTAGACGATATCCTCATCTTCTCCCCGGATCCTGAGACCCATGTTAGGCATGTACGTCAGGTCCTGCAGCGGTTGTTGGAGAACCGGCTGTTTGTGAAGGGCGAGAAGTGCGAGTTCCACCGTACTTCTTTGTCCTTCCTGGGGTTCATAATCTCCTCCAACTCCGTCGCCCCTGATCCGGCCAAGGTAGCGGCGGTGAGAGATTGGCCCCAACCGGCAAGCCGTAGGAAGCTGCAACAGTTCCTCGGCTTCGCTAATTTCTATCGGAGGTTTATCAAGGGCTATAGTCAGGTTGTTGGTCCCCTTACAGCCCTGACCTCCCCAAAAGTTCCCTTCACCTGGTCGGATCGGTGCGAAGCCGCGTTTAGGGAGTTGAAACACCGGTTCTCTACTGCGCCAGTTCTGGTGCAGCCTGATCCTAGCCACCAGTTTGTTGTGGAAGTAGATGCCTCTGACTCAGGGATAGGAGCTGTGCTGTCCCAGAGCGGGGAGTCTGATAAAGTACTCCACCCCTGTGCCTATTTCTCCCGCAGGTTGACCCCAGCAGAGCGGAATTATGACGTCGGCAATCGGGAGCTCCTGGCGGTGAAGGAGGCCCTGGAGGAGTGGAGACACTTGTTGGAGGGAGCTGTGGTTCCATTCACGGTCTTCACCAACCATCGGAACCTGGAGTATATCCGGACCGCTAAGCGTCTGAACCCCAGGCAAGCCCGTTGGTCTCTTTTTTTTTTGGCCGTTTTGACTTTAGGATCACCTATCGCCCCGGGACTAAGAACCAGTGGTCGGACGCACTGTCCCGGGTGCATGAAGAGGAAGTCAGAGCGGAGCTGTCGGATCCACCAGAAAACATCATCCCGGAGTCCACTATCATTGCCACACTGACGTGGGACATGGAGAACATCGTCAGGGAGGCCCTGACGCGTCACCCAGACACTGGCAGTGGACCACCTAACCATTTGTACGTCCCACCAGACGCTAGGACTGCAGTTTTGGACTTCTGCCATGGTTCGAGGCTCACCTGCCATCCAGGGGTGCGGAGGACCGTGGCAGTTGTTCGGCAGCGGTTCTGGTGGGCGTCTTTGGAAGCCGATGTCCGGCAGTATGTCCGGGCCTATACCACCTGTGCCAGGGGCAAGGCAGTCCACCAACCGGAGAAGGGACTCCTCCAGCCGCTGCCTGTGCCTCATCTCCCCTGGTCCCATATCGGCCTGGACTTCGTCACGGGTCTCCCTGCGTCCCAGGGTATGACAACCATCCTGACAATAGTGGACCGGTTCTCCAAGGTGGCCCACTTCGTGGCCCTCCTGAAGCTCCCGTCGGCCCAGGAGACTGCAGACCTCCTGGTCCACCACGTCATACGTCTGCATGGTATCCCTACGAACATCGTCTCGGATCGTGGTCCTCAGTTCTCCTCCCAGGTCTGCAGGAGTTTCTGCAGGGAACTGGGTGCCACCGTGAGCCTTTCGTCTGGGTACCACCCACAGACCAACGGACAAGCAGAGCGGGCTAATCAAGAGCTGGAACAGGCCCTGCGGTGTATGACCTCCGCGCACCAGACGGCCTGGAGTCAACATCTGGCCTGGATCGAGTACGCTCATAACAGTCAAGTTTCATCAGCAACCGGCCTCTCCCCTTTTGAAGCGTGTTTGGGGTACCAGCCCCCATTGTTTCCGGCTGTGGAGGGAGAGGTCGGGGTTCCCTCGGTCCAGGCCCACCTCAGGAGGTGCTGTCGGGTGTGGCGTACAGCCCGCTCTGCCCTGCTGAAAGCCCGGACGAGGGCCAAGAGCCATGCAGACCGCCGACGTGACCCGGCCCCGGAATATCAGCCCGGGCAGGAGGTCTGGCTGTCAACAAAGAACATTCCTCTCCACACGGAGTCGCAAAAGCTGATGGACAGATATATCGGACCATTTCGGATCACCAAAATCATCAGTCCAGCCGCAGTGAAGCTGAAACTCCCGGCTTCACTGCGGATCCATCCTGTTTTTCATGTCTCCAAGATCAAACCATACCACACCTCGGACCTTTGCACCCCCGGACCTGCGCCGCCTCCTGCCCGCATCATCAACGGCGAGCCTGCGTGGACTGTCCGCAGGCTTCTGGATGTTCTCCGGAGGGGTTGGGGTCTCCAATATCTGGTGGACTGGGAGGGTTATGGACCTGAAGAACGCTCCTGGGTGAAGAGGAGCTTCATCCTGGACCCGGCCCTCCTGGCCGAGTTCTACCAGCGACACCCCGACAAGCCAGGTCGGGCGCCAGGAGGCGTCCGTTGAGGGGGGGGGTCCTGTTATGTGGGCCGCCCGAAGAGGAGGTACTGCTGGCCAACGCCAGAGGGCGCCCTGCCTGTAGTCGGGTTTCAGGCACCAAAGGGCGCAGTCACCACCCAGGAGCCAGGACTACCAGCTGTCAGAAATCTCTCATCATCATCCCATCCCATATAAGACTGGAGGAGACACCACATCTCTGCCGAGATATCAGTTTACCACTCAGGTAAACTCTCAACCGTTTGACTGTGCTGTACGCACATGATCTTTTTCTGAGTGTTTGCAGGAGATCCTGGTGACTGCTTTCAGCTGGTGCTTAGTTTTGTGGTCCGTGTAGGAGTGACGTTCTTCATCCCTCACGCCAAAACGGATAAGTAGCTCTCAGGCTCTGCGCTACTGTGTTTTTGTGTCGGAGGTGGAGATTCTCCCACAAAAGGAACTGAACTGAATTGCTGATTGTTCTGCTGGGTGTGCACACACCCACCATTAACCTGTCTTCTGTTCCTGCCAGCAGTACCGGACCTGACAGCTGAAGTAGAGGCCACCTGGGGACTCGGGACTTGGCGGCTTCGGTTTGCTGCAGGTCTTCATTGGCGGCGGAACCTTGTGGGCCCCGGCTCTTCTCTGGATAGGCGTCTCCTACCCTCGGACCTGCCCACACGTCACCTGTTGACATTTGTAATTGACTGTCTAAAAATAGTATTCGACCTGTTGTGCACATTTGCCCCAATAAATTGTATTTATTTGACTACCCATTGACCGTTCATTTGCGCCCCCTGTTGTGGGTCTGTGTCCTTACACTTCCCCAACAATACTAGTCATACAAAAGGAAAAATAAGTGTGTCTTAAGTCTGGACTTGAAAGTTTCCACAGAATCTGACTGTTTTATTGGCGCAGGGAGATGACTCCACAGAGCAGGGGCACGATAAAGAAAGCTCTATGACCTGCAGACTTCTTATTCACCTTAGGGACACAAAGTCATCCTGCACCCTGAGAACGCATAGCCCGGGCCGGTACGTAAGGTTTAATTAGGTCAGCTAGGTAGGGAGGTGCCAGTCCGTGAACAATTTTATAGACTAGTAGCAGAACCTTAAAATCTGATCTCAATGGGACAGAAAGCCATTGAAGGGATGCCAAAATGGCAACCAATTGGAGAGCCCTAATGCTAGACTGCGGTAAACCAGAAAATAGAACATTGCAGCAGTCCAATCCAGAAGAGATAAACGCATGGATCAGGGTCTCAGCATCAGCCATAGACAGGATGGGATGAATCTTCGCTATATTTCGCAGGTGGAAGAAAGCAGCCCTGGTAAAATTTCTAATGTGGAGGCCAAAGGACAACGTAGGATCAAAAAATTACCCCAAGGTTCCTCACTTTGTCAGTGTGATGTATGACACACAAGCCTAGGCTGAACGTTAACTGGTCAAATTGATGCCGATATTTCACTGGACCAAGAACCATCATTTCAGTCTTACCAGAGTTTAAAAGTAGGAAGTTTCTAGACATCCAACTTCTCATTGATGCAAGGCAATCTTCTTCGGATTTTATGTGAACGAGATTACCAGCAGTTATTGGCATGTATAACTGAGTATCATCAGCATAGCAATGAAAGGTAATCCCAAAACACCACAATATGTGCCCAAGGGGTGCTATATAAAGGGAGAAAAGCAGGGGGCCTATGGCAAACCCCTGTGGAACCTCAAATTTCATGTCACTAAGGTTAGAGGTAGTGTTGCTGTACAAAACACAGTGAGAACGACTGATCAAGTACGACATCAACCACGCAAGGGCACTCCCAGTAATCCCAAAATAATTTTCCAGCCTATCAAGTGGAATATGATGATCTACAGTATCAAATGCAGCACTGAGATCTAACAGCACCAGAACCGTAGTGGTGTCTGAATCCATTGTACGCAGACGTTCATTCACCACTTTAGTGAGAGCTGTCTCTGTGGAATGATATTTTCTAAAAGCAGACTGCAGTGGCTCAAAGAGATTATTCTCAGTAAGATAGTCCATGAGCTGCCATGACGCCACTTTTTCCAGAATTTTAGAGCAAAATTATATATTTGATATCAGCCTATAGTTTGTCAATACACTAGGGTCAAGATTAGGTTTCTTAAGTAATGGTTTAATCACTGCAGATTTGAAACATTTAGGAACAGATCCAGAAGTTAAAGAAAGATGAATAATTTCCAGCACAGTCAGCCCAAGAGTGGGCCACAGGTCCTTAAACAGTTTTCTTGGTATAGGATCAAATAAACAGGTTGTGCTTTTTGTTGATGTTATGAGTTTCGTCAGCGTGCCTAGTGAGATACTATCAAATTCTGTAAATCTAGGTAATACCTCAGTAATGGCACCCACCTCAATAGCAGGGTGTAGTGGCTGGGTTAAGGCATGCAAGTGTTGCCACCGTGTCGAACAAGAACTTTGAGTTATGTTTGTTTTTGTTGATCAAATCAGAGTAATAGGTCCGCTTTGTAGCCAATAGTGCATGCTTATAGTCTAAGATAGCATCACGCCATGCAAGGTGGAATACTTCTAATTTTGAACGACGCCATTTCCGTTCTAGTCCTCTTGCTTTATGCTTGAGGTCACGCAGATAATCATTGAACCAAGGTGACTGTGATTTGGGGGAGCGCGGTTGTAACACAGGTGGCGCCTTGATTCTTTCTCATTCAGATTCCAGGGTCCTGACGAAGAAGCTAATGTTAGCTTTGCAGCCTGGACCACATGGTTTAAATTAAACAAATTATCTCTGAAAATTAAAAAAAAAAATCTTATTTTCTGATGTCTGGAGGTAAAAAGTCAAATTCAAACTGAGTGGACTGTCTGGAGTGATGTGGACTCGATTCCTGGGAATGTTTAAGTGAAGTTGGAGAGAAACATCAGAACAGGTTCGCTGAACAGTCAATCAATCAATCAATCAATGTGGATAATAATGAGGGTCAGTCACCTGGTCTCCAGAAGAGGAAAAACTACTTGTTTACTTCTAGTTAGCACTGCAGTACTAACTGAGTACATACTCAGTATTCAGGTTGAAGGCGGGTTTACTCATACTATCTTGTTCAAGGGCAATGGGAGGAGCCTGAAGATAACAAACCTATTTTTAATGTCAGGAATAAACTCACAAACCCAGAGACAACATGGAAACTCCACACAGACTGGACCTGGACTTTGGTGGGAATTGAACCAAAGTCCTTCTTGCTGTGAGACAAGTGATACCCCCTGCACCACTCTGCCATGTTTCCAGCAGAGACTGAAATCCTTTAGTTCTGGTTCAGACGACAAATCTGAGTGTTGATGTGAAATTGAATCTGATGAAACAGAATTCAGGGACATTTTGAACCATTTGAAGCAGAAACTAAATCCTGACCTGAGAGTCTCCAGGTGACAGTGTGGACTCTCCAGTCCAGCAGACAGCAGCTTCACTCCTGAATCCTGCAGCCGGTTCTGACTCAGGTCCAGTTCTGTCAGACTGGAGGACTGAGAGCTGAGAACTGAAGACTGAACTTCACAGCTTCTCTCTGACAGATTACAGCCAGATAACCTGCAGAGACGATTCAAAACAAGAAAGATTTTCAACTTTAAAATCACAGAAATTAAGTCTCTGTTAAAATTCGTGATAGAACAGATCACAGATGACCCCCCCCCCGGTCCCCCGGTTCAGTTCACATATGAACTGTGATTTAACTCCAAAGTTTCCATCACAGTGTGAAATACAGATTTATTGTCCCTGTAAGTTCCAAATGTGACACAAACACTGAAACATCAGGAAGATGAGGATGGAATGTGAGCGCTGATCTCACTGAGATGGTTCAGATCAGTGAGTGTGAGCCGTGACGTCATCAGCAAAAAAAAACAAACAAAAAAAAAACTGTTCCAGACTGTTGCTGAGTGGTGTTTATCCTGAAAGAGCAACAGAAATAAAGTTATTATTCTGACTTTTACCTTCTAACCAGATGATGGAGACGTCCTCTGTTTTTTATGATGTTGTCAAAGGTGATTTTTTTTAATGTAACAAACGGTTTCAGATTCTTCTTATCAAACTGTGTGTTAGAGTTTTTCAGAGTTAGACCTGAAAAGTTTACACACACACAGAAATGATCACAGGAGAAACTGAATTTCTTTATCCTGCAGGAGAGGAGGAACGAGAAGCTCCTTCAGAAAGAACTGTCATCCGTCCTGAAGGTCCCGCCCCTTGTCTCTCCTTTTTATTGAATATCGTTACATACAGCATATAGGAATGACGATATCACAAAACAATGAAAAGACAGAAAGTCTGGTCTTACTCTGATATGAGCCGATGTCAGTTTGTACTGTTCCTGTCCAAGGATGAACTATTAATCAAAAGTACATATCTGCGATTAGTTAATCATGACCCCAGCCAGCCAGTCTGACATTGTAGATAGATGACCTGCACATTGAATGGACAGACGTCATATGCTCACTGTTAGACAGTCTTAATGCACTTGAATCATTCAGTGTATATGATTGCTTTTGTCACTAAGTAATTACTTAAAGGAATAATGATACATAAGCTTTTACACCTGCATATATGCATATATGAAAAATAGAGAACAGAAATCAAAGACATGATTACAGAGAGCACATCAAAGTGAAGACATTAATATTTGATAATACATATATCGACAATAAAGAGAAAAACCCTGTCATTCTTCCTCCCTGTTTATCAAATTTCAATGTCTGCATTGTCAATATCACAAAACCACCACCTCCGACTGTGGATTTTCAGTGGCCCGATCATTTGCGCAGAAGCATCAAACCCTTACACTCAGGAAGAATAATGTACACAAGATGCCCAGTCTAAACGAGGCCATTTGAAGTATCATGTGATTGCAACAAGAAAATGTAGTCACGGTCCAATAGCAACCCATCTACTGTAGCAGAAATCATCCGACGAACCAAAGACCGTACAATAGGGATCACGCAACAAATCATGACACTCAATACGCCTAAAAAAATCGCGAGTGGGGTGATCATTCTCAACAGCATGTGGTACCATGATCCTGAAAAGAGCCATGTAGCCCAGCCATTGTCTGGGACAAAGTCTTTAACTACAGTGCGTTCTAGCAACGTCAATTTTTGAATAGCTAAGGCAATGGAACCCCCATCGTCACCATTGTCAGGAATAAAAGTGCAACAGCTTTCACCCACCATGGCGCATACCCCACCCGCAGCCGCGGTTAATTGATCTAAAACCATCCTATCCTGCATTTCCATGACCCGCAGAGCAGTCAGCTCCGCCCTTATGCCTTTTAGAGCCTCAACTGTGGAGTTCACAAAGTAACTAAATCGATAATTTAGTGTCTCCACGCACAGCATCACCTTGCCCATGCCCACCCAGGGAAAGAGTGAGAGTAGGATCTTCTGGTCTGTAGACCACAGCTTGGCATCTTGAGGCACGTCTGTTCCCCATATAGGGTCATGGGGAGCCAAGTCTCGCTTGAAGCGATGACTGGTCGAGGGGTGAGCGGCTACGACGTAGGAGTGCTGAGCCGTGGTTATTGGAGCGCATCTGCCTGTCCATCCTGCGGGGAGGGCTATGAAGGCATCATGGCCACACAACCAGTACATGCTCACCTAAGCGTAAGTCCCCGTCGGGTCCGGTGCTTGAAAGTAATCTACACACTTGCCCCCATAGGGAGCTTGAGTGTGGTTAAAGCTTCCATCCAGTAGGCGAGTGCATGGCCCCAATATCACCTTACAAAATGGCTCAGCAACCTTGCCCATATCAGTAATTGGACCAGAGAACAAAGGCTGGTCATTGGCATAACAGATGAGTTGAGCTCTGGGATCAAGGAAAAGATTTAGTATGAATAGGCACTGTCAGTGACCCTTCTGCTGCTAGGAAATTTTTAAATGAAATGTTCTTTGGTGCCTTGATTGTGATGTAAGAGCCTGTATGTTCATGAACAGAGTCATTGAGTACCATGGCATCCACTGCTGATGCTACCACGTGTGGAAACAAAAGACTAACATTCAACAGCGGCAGTGGTTTTATACGTGGGTGTGTGGCAAAGACAGGCATTAAGGAACATACAAAACAGTTGTTCACCTTCACTCCGTCAGCCAAAAACTTAGCATATCTGTACCACATGTTCGTTTGATATGGGTTGCGAGGCGTATCAAACATCCATTCAAAACTTTGTGGTTTCACTTTCTTCTGGCCTGACTTGTAACAGAGTTCATATATGTTTTCATACCACCACACAGTAAACGCCACAATTACAGCAATAATTGTCAAAATCATCATCAGGGTGCGCAGTTTGCAGCCTGCTCTGGCGGCAAAGCTCTCCATAATTAAAACAGTATTCTGAACAACCAGTTGCTATGTCCCTCTTGCTCTCTTTTTTTTTTTTTCCAGAGAGAGAGACTACGGTTCTGGTCTTGAAGATGTCTTCTTTCTTTGGTGACAGTTCACAGTCTCAGTTCTGTTCAGCAAGGGGCTGAGGGAATCTGGAACTCTTTTTATGTTAGTTCCCTTCAGCTGTAGTGTATAATCTGTGCTATCATCAGTATGTGTAAAGCATGTTGCAAATGGAATCAAAATAATGTGTTATGTACTCTGTCCTGTGCCCTGTTCTTGATGTTTTCTTTAAACACAGGTGCACAGGGATAGAACAGGATTGTCTCCCGTTCTCAAAGATGCAGTTTCATCTGCTTCTTTTCTCCTGGTCTGGTCACGTCAGTGCTCTTATTTCAAGACTGTAGTACGTCTGCTTCTAATCCTGGATTATGTGGACAGGATTCTCCTCGGTTGTAGCTGGTTTCTCATCTGCTTCAGGACCCAGGCGCCTGCTTCAATCTCTGGTCTTTGTCTTTGTTCACTCCTGGTCACTCTCTGTCTCTGTTGTGACACGCTTCCAGCTGTTACTGGACCCATAGGCCGTCAGCCGACACTGTTACACGTCACTCCCCTTGTCTTGTTCGGGATCTTTCAGGTATCTTTGTCTTTTACTGTGGGATAGATGCACCCAAGATGACCTCTCTGCGATTTTCATGGCAGTGGGGGTGGTCAACAGCATTTGGAATGGACCTTCCCACCTTGGAGATGACCAGTTCTTCCTCTTAATAGTCTTTATCAGCACCCAGTCGCCGATCTGGATCTGATTCTCAGGGTCCTGCACAGAAATAGGAGCGTCTGGTATCGTGTTAGAATGTATAACATTCTTATGGGACAACACTCATCTCATGTAATCAACTAATTCCTCATCCTCACTATCAGGCCCCGCTATCTTCTGTAAATCTGGTATTCTGTAGGGCCTGCCATACAAAATTTTGAATGGCTTAAGGACAGTCGCTAGTTTGCTAGCAGCTAGTCATGAGCTGGGTGTTATATGCATGTACAATTTCACCAAATAAAAAAACAATAAACCCAGGATTTATTTTTTCCTTCCACAATGCATTTCCCTGACCTCACTTTTAATTGTTCCATTTGTTCTTCCCACTAAACCTGCACTTTGAGGATGATTAGCACAATGTGTTTTTGCATTTATTTCCAAATGTTCTGTCAAATGTTGAATGATTTCATTTACAAAATGAATGCCATTATCACTGTACATTGTTTCGGGTAGCCCATGTCTTGGAATTATGTCTCTACAAAGTATCTTTGCCACTGTTAGAGCATCTGCATGTCTAACAGGGAACACCTCTACCCATTTGTTATATGCTTCAATCAATACTAGGCAATATTTTCACTTCACATTGGTTCATTCAATAAAATCCATTTGAAACGGGGATTGAGGTGTTGGAAATTTCCCTCGTTTTGGTCTCTCATTACCCTGTGAATTGTGTTTCTCACAGGTTAAACATGCTCCGCAGTAATGCTTTGCATATGTCTGAAATCCAAATGTCACAAAATGATTGTTAACCAGTCCAACCATTTCAAAATTGATTGATTGGGTGAATGATAAGCATTGATTAACATCAATTAATACGTACAGGCCGATCTTAATATGACAATTCAATTCCTGACAATGATCCAATACTCCAATTAAATCAATACACCGCCTTACCATGTAGGCATGCGGGCAAATTTGATTCCACCATAGTACCCCAGTGCCATCTCCTCATGTCCTAGTGAGTCAGAGCGTCACAGAGACAAGGTCGAGTAATCGTGACTGGGCCTGTCTTAGGTTGTCCCAGGGTTTAAGATGGGATCTTACCCGTCATGGGCTCGCAGCCTTCCATACTGGGCAGGGGTTCCAAGGGGTGGGGGAACACCCATTAAGAGGTGTCATGTCAAAACAGTTTTAATTGCACAGAACATTAAACATACAGGATCATTGAAAGTGAATTGAAGTATCTTTTAGCAATTTATCCCAGAATAGATTATTCTATTCTATTAATCCCAGAGTGGATCTGTTGGATTAATCAATGCTTAAACACCAACAATAAATAGAATAAAAATAATGACAGAATCGGATACACAAACAATACTTGGTTTGCAGGAGTAACTATGGGTCAGAATGGACAATAATAAAGTGAAAACTTGTCCAACAATCTCTATCCTTTAAAGCCTAACTTAATCTGCATGTAAAAAAAAAATAAAAAAAAATAATAAGCACTTCATTGGTGATCAATGCTTTATGAAAGCCTGCAGCTTCTTGTTTGATGTGCAGCAGGGGTTAGTTGCATCCACTTAAAAATTCACATTATTGACACAATAGATTCACACAATATGTCAAAATATTGAGTTCTCATTATTTGTTGCTCCTACATTACTGTCGATTCACCCTCGCCAACATTAATGTGTCTAACAGAAGCCCAGTTTTACTGTTCACATGCTGTACAACCTTCTGCTCTGCTCTCAAGCTGGAGTGATAAATTACACTTTGTTCCCAAAACAAACCACACTTCAAAAAAAAAAAAAAAAAAGAGAACATTGCATTTGGTAAGGTCAATGCAACGTAATGCAAAACAACATTAAAGCTGGAAATGATTACATCAAATAAACAACATCTCTAAATTTAACAGTAAGAAGCACTTTTAAAACATTAGTATCAATTACATGTAAACCAACTGTATTTCATGTGTTAAAGCACAACAAAACATTGCTGCAGTGTTTCTCAAATCCTCCCTCAAGTTGTGGGGGTGTGGAGCGGTGAGGAGAGGAGGAGGAGGAGGAGGAGGGAAGTGAGCATTTAGAGCTTCCCTCAGCAGCTGTGTGCACACGCTCCTCCTCCAACACCCCAGACCAAAAACAGAATATCACAACTGCTTACAACAAATAAGCAAAATATCCCAACTCTTCTCAAATAAAAACCCAAAAAACGTCCACAGGTCCAAAGAAGACCTGTGTTACATTACACGCAACATATTATACACACATGTAGACACGTAGACCTCAACAGAACCACCAAGCACAGCGAACTGATAGAAGACTTTTTTCTCTTTTTTTCTTTCACCAACCTTCTGTCAGGTTGTTTGGGACCCGGAGGTCAAGAACCGGGTATGCAATCACGGTCTCACAATCAGTTTTTTAATAGTCCTCAGAGAATCTACCACAACCACTGCTCCCTTCTGTCTGTTATGTGCCATCAAAAGAAAAATTAGTGGATCAGTCAATCACAATTTTTCAATCTTTTAGCAGTATTTAATATGTATACTGGGGAACTCATAGAAATGTTTTATAACCCAAAGTCTTTATTGCCTAGATGAGCCTGTTTCCAGACGAGTTTATGAATACCCGCTGGAACTCATTGATCTAAGTGGTCAGTTCCACAGTAGCTCATTCATAATTACTGAGGCAAGATTAGCCAAATACTGCAATGTTCAGTTGAAGCAGTCAATCTGAATTTTCTTCTTTTTTTTTCCAGACAGAAGAGAATCATTTCAAAACAACACACAAAAATATATCACACAACAATAAACCAATCATTAATGAAATATAATCTTAATCAGCTTTGCTTAAAATCCATCAAATAGGCGAAACCAATCAACTTTTACACCCTATCCAGTGCACAAGAATCAACCATATTTTAACCACTTCATTCCAGTTACATGATCATTCAATATGGGAAGTAGGAAGACGATAACACTTATTGTCTTTGAGTTATCATCAAACCAAGCTGAAAAGTTCTATTTCATCAACAGATCTATTTCAGAATTCTCCCTCAAAACACTCTATTTTTACCCTGGACACCAACTCACACTCATATACATGTACAAAAATGATTAATGTGCACTTATTTCTCAGTTTCTTAACTCCACACTTTAAAATGTTGGAGCGCCACCAACTGTGACCTTGACAGTTTTATCTAAAACAATTCACAATAATTACACACAATCTGTCTATATAGCGACAACAGAACAAAAGTAAGGAAAAACTGACAACTATAATCTGCTAGAAAAAAAAGGGGTTCTGCAACCTTATGTACATAAACGAAATTCATGTTGAAAACGGAGAACTCATCTTTGCGAGTGTGTACATTCACATGCAAAGTGTCCCTTATTTCCACAATTCCAACATGTCAAATTCCTCTATATCACACGGCCACGGGATTTACCTCTGGCTGCTCTGCAGCGCTGACCTTTGCACTTTTCTACAAAATACACTTAAAATCACTGGTGTTCTCTTTTATGGTGTCAAATGACTTTGTTGTAGATTTTAACTGTAATTTTCCCCGAGAAATTAACTGTCTCTCGCCACATTTTTAAGTGTTCAGGTGATGCTGGATATTTTGTCTTCATGTACCTAACATCATTTGACTGTGTGTCATGTTTACTGTGAGAACAACAGCAGTTACCCATTTTAGCTGTTCGTGGGGTTATCTCATAGGGAGATCTAAACAAACAGGCTGTTGTTCTTTTTTCACTGTTTGGTCACCGATCAGTCTGAAAAGTGTCACCACTTCGACCTCTGAGAGGTGGGTGACCTTGCTGATGGAGCGAGACAAAGGAACACCTCCGTTTCGGAGTGTTAGAGGACAAGTTGGGACATGCCTATCTTGGCTTTCAGTGCTTACCAGTCGAGTGAGTATAAGAGAAATTGTGGAGAGCTGGGCTTGACCCAACTTGTCCTCTAACAGTCCGAAACGGAGGTGTTCTTTGTCTCGCTTCATCAGCGAATCGGTCGTGACGCGCGATGATCTCTTGTTAAAAGTGAAATCTGCCGGAAAATGGCTGATGTCCAGCTCTTGTGATAACCAGAGAAAGAGCACACGATGGTCCCGGCTCCACACAGCCATCCGTTTAGAAATGATGTGGTGGTTTCTGCCTCTCGATGGCGGCTCGGAGCACGGCTCGCCGTGCGCCATTGTGGGTCGTCCTTAAAGCTGTAGTAACAGTCCTTATTCTCTGTGAAGCCCGTAAAATTTTCACCGAAAGCCAGATAAATTTTTCGAATGGTTTCCTGCTGCCTGTCTCTAACAGTTTCTGAAAAAATTCTGATGGAAAAAAAGCCCAAATCATTCCGCCATTTCCTCGCAATGAAACAACGATGAGAGGGGTGGAGCAGTGTTCACTCAAAGCCTGCCCACAGGCGAATGATGCAACCGACAGGCGTGGAAAAACTCACGCATTCGCACGAAGGTTCAAGCTTGGCTGACGTAAAAACATATTAATCAAATCCATATAGTTTTTGAAAAAAATAAAAAGGTACGATACTTTTCTAACAGACCTCGTATATTTCAAATGGACAAACATCACGTGTCATTTAGCATGTGCGTTAAATGTGGACAGAAGTCCTCTTACTGCTCTGCAGACAGTCAGCCAGCTCCTCATAATTTATTCTCCTCATGAAGGCCACTGTGAGGTCCAGGAAAACCAGTCGGATGTTCTCGGATGGACTGCTCCTCATCCTCACTCTGACTCTCCAAGTATTCTGCATCGTTTGTCAGGAGAAACGTCTGGATCATCTTCAGCTCATCTTTCATAAACAACCCCATGTTCTCCTCGATGTTCTGCAGCAGAACATCAACATGGACAAGAACAACAACAACAACAGTCAGTGTGTCAGTGTTGATGAATCCATGAATGATGCACTGATGAACATAAATGAGAGAATAAACATGATCAAAGTGTTTGTTGCTGCAGCATGGAGACAATATGAACAAACTCTCCAATGAGGACATCAGATGGACGTCAACAGACCGTAGACATGTGGTTCAGGTGTCTTTGATGCTGCTGAGCAGATGGAAGCCTGAGAACCTCTGAACTCTGCTGCTTCACTCTGTGGACCAATCAGAAACAGTTTACTCACATGATGTCTGAACACAAACAGCTTCAAGTTCACATCAACCTGCATCGTTGATCTGAACACTCAAACTGGTTTTCATGGTCTTCTTGTTGGTCCCCCTGAGTGTCCCACGGTGGGCTTGACTGTCCGTCCACAGAGGACCTCACACTGACCTTGTTGGTTGTGTTTCCTTTCCACAGTCTTGGCAGGACGGCCCGCCATGCCAGAAACAGTGACGGCTCCTCCATCAGCACCACTAAATGAAGAGCTTTGATCCTGACTGAAGATGATAAATGTTGACTTCCTGTCTGTGTACTAGGTGTCTGCAGTGAGGATCAAACTGAATGATCAGGAACTCAGGATCCGTTCATGCAGCTGCTGTTATTTGACAGATGTCCACGTCCTGTTCTGTCTCCTCACAGCTCGCTGGTACCAATGAACTTCCTCCCTCTACGGGATTCTAAGTCGCTCTCACTGAGTCCGTTCTCCAGCAGGAAATCTCTGCATGCCGTAAATGAAAACATGATTTCCTCAAAGTTGTCTCTTTCTGTCCAGATCAGATGGCCCTGAAAGCAGCAAACCAGCTGTGGACTTTGACAACCACCGGGTCCAAGAATCCAACAAGGTTCAAGATCCCGAAGTCTAAACTGTGACTTTTCCACACCGAGGCTAAGTTTCCTCACAGCTTCCAGATGTAAATTCTGTCCTTTCTGTAGAAACTGATATATTCTGTCCAACTGGAAGCTTTTCTCAAAATATCAATAAGTCAAATCGTTTGTCTTCTGCCAATTTAAACAAGTTAAATTATATATATATATATATATATATATATATATATATATATATATATATATATATAAAGTATTCTGAGAAGAGACGTGAGGTTTAACGAGTTCTGTCCCTAACTAACCATCTGATGTCAAACAAAACCTAATAATTAACTCCTGTAGTTACAAGAAGACGACTGAGGGAGAGACACGACCAAATGTCCTCAGTTGTTCCAGTCTGTAGGGTTGACACTTGTCTCCCAGATTAGATAGGGAAAAAAGACTGCAATGGAAGGAGAACAGCAACTTCAACTACCAGCTCCAGGACCACAGATGCCCAGATCCTTCCCTGCTATCAGCTGCTTCATGGACTTTGTGATCTCAACAAGATTTCGTGGTTCACAACTGACTGGACAATCAGCTTTAAGAACTATGGTGCCACATCTGTGTAACATCCCAGGAAGAGGATCAGCCTCAGACAACTACTTAAAGTAGCCAGTCCAACGTGACAGGACAGGAGAGGTATATATCTTCCCGCTCCTCCTCATAAACGTCCAGGGTCTGGTCACCAGCAGTATCCATGTCTGCAAGTCCTCCAGCCAAACAGTCTCATCTTCAGATTCTTGTATTGACTAATTAATTAATCAATCAAAACTCCTGTTTATGATCAAATTCAGAGGATAAATAATCATGACATCATAAAAACAGAAACATGTTAGTGTCAGTCAGAGCTCACGTCTGTCCAGCAGAGGGACACTGTCCTTTAAAAACAAGAGGATTATCCATGGTCACTGTTCAGGGACACACAGCTGGGTCCAGGTTCAGACGAGTCTGGACTCTTATGGATCTTGACAGAAAAACAGCAAATTAGAAAACATCAATAATGTTTAAAAGCAGTGGCAGCTGGTCAATAGAGGGCGCTATGGCACCACCCCCTCAAAATACTGAGTTAAAGAAAATCTATAACATAATGAATGAATTAGAAATAAGTCTGGTTTGTTCAGAATCAGAGTCTGTCAGTGTGAATTTAAATCAACATTTCAGTTTTTCATTTCAGTGAGCGTAAAGTCCACTTCCTTTTTGTGTCGCCACTCATTAAAAGTCAGAAATGTTTCCGCCCGTCCATAATCATGGGACTTGAGGCTCAGTTTTAATTTGCTCATCAGCCTGTCCCTCAGGGACGCAGCTCTGATGGAAAGATTTTCAGGTTTGTTTGTTACATCTAAATTTTATTGGACAAATCACTCACATGTCGTACAGGAGGTTCACTCACCTGATGTCACTCTGGACAGAAACATTATTGGTACACCAAAGATCATCACAGCCTTTGTGTTCTAAGTCAAACTTCAAGCTGCTATTGTCTTACTTTGTATGTGCGCGCTTTTGTGATCGTCACACAACATCATTCAAAGTAAAGATTAGCACAAAGCACTCTTTGGAATCCTGTAAGTGCAAATTGAAGCTTTGAATTGAAGCTTTTCATAGCGAGAATTGAAACCAAGAAGCAGACTACAGACTAACTAAGCTATGATACCTAGTTATCCATTGATAAAGTGAGATATCAAGTAACGTCACTTGAAAACACAATTCAAAGCAGTGATTGTAGCACAATGCACGGAATATTTGAAATTTTTAATCAAAGCTTTGAATCAAAGTCTCGCAGGCTGAATTTAAAATAAGCGGTTGGTTAGCAGGATACAGATGGACAACTTCAAACTTTAACAAAAAGTGATTTTTAAAAGATTTCAATGGTTCAACACCATCAAAGATGATCCAGTAGAAAGTAACAAAATAATAATAACACACTCTGAAGAGCCACCTGAACAGTTTACAGCAGTTATACACAGTCAATATTAAATACATTGACTGATTTGCGTCAAACAGGTGTGTGTGTGTGTGTGTGTGTGTGTGTGTGTGTGTGTGTGTGTGTGTGTGTGTGTGTGTGTGTGTGTGTGTGTGTGTGTGTGTGTGTGTGTGTGTGTGTGTGTGTGTGTGTGTGTGAGTGAGTGAGAGAGAGAGAGAGAGCGCACTGGGTGCAGTTAATAATGGTGCACCGATGCAAGCACTGAGGGCAGATACTGATGGTGCAGTGATGAGAGCAGTTTTCCCATAAATACAGTTCTCTGTTCTTCTACTACAAACTGTACAGTAATAACAACAACACTAATACTACCACCAATAATAAGAATAAAAATATATTTAACAACTAAAATATTTACTCAGAATGACTCTGTGCCTTAGATTTATGACAATTCTGCATGAAGTGGAACTGATGAGTAACAAAAATATGTTTACTTAATTTAACTTTTCTGCAGAACTCAAGTCAGATTATTTCATTCATTTTCTGCCAGTGATCCAGGTCCAAGTGACGGTGGCAGTCGACCAAGCAGCTCAAACCACACTTCAGCCAAATCCTCCAACTCTTCCTGTGGGAATCTAAGGTGTTCCAAAGCCAGCTGGGAAATATAACCCCTACAGGTGTCCTGGTCTTCCTGGGGTCTCCTCCCAGTTGGACATACCTGGAAGACCTCTTGAAAGACATAACCAGGGTTTCCTCACCAGATGCCTGAACCACCTCTGTTGGCTCAATTTAGATGCGAAGAAGCACCGGCTCTCCTCAGAGCCCCTCCCAGATCACTGAGCTACTCACACTGTCCCAGAACATAGGCCCAGAAACCTGAGAGAGGAACGTTCATGAGTGTCTGTGAGGATAGGAGGATAGGAGGATAGGAGGACCCTTCATATGGTTCTTCCCTGGGGTATCCTCCCAGTTGGACATGCCTGGGAAACCCCTTCAGGAACATAACCAGGGTTTCCTCACCAGATGCCTGAACCACCTCTGTTGGCTCAATTTCGATGCGAAGAAGCACCGGCTCTCCTCAGAGCCCCTCCCAGATCATTGAGCTACTCACACTGTCCCAGAACATAGGCCCAGAAACCTGAGAGAGGAACGTTCATGAGTGTCGGTGAGGATAGGAGGATAGGAGGACCCTTCATATGGTTCTTCCCTGGGGTATCCTCCCAGTTGGACATGCCTGGGAAACCCCTTCAGGAACATGACCAGGGTCTCCTTGCCAGATGCCTGAACCACCTCTGTTGTCTCCTTTTGATGTGAAGAAGCAGCGGCTCTACTCAGCACTCCTCCCAGTTCATTGAGCTACTCACACTGTCCTGGAACGTAGGCCCAGGTATCCGAGAGAGGAAAGTTCATGAGTGTAGGTGAGGATACAAGTGTAAACCGAGAGTCTGGCCTTCTGGCTCAGCTTTTTCTGCACCACTGTGGTCCGGTACAAAATTGGTAAAACATCAGACGCAGCCCCAAACAGTCTACTGATTTCACACTCCAACATACAGTACCCCCAACTCCTAAACAAGACCCCAAGAGATGTAAACTCCTCCACTTGGGGCAGTAACTCTCCCCTCACCCAGCATGTACAATTCACCGACAGAGGACCATGGTGTCAGATTTGGAGATGTTGATTCTCATGGCAGTTGCTTCACACTCTGCCTCAAACCTGCCCAGTGTGAATCCGAAGTCAGAGTCTGATGAAGCCAACAGAACCACATCATCTGCAAAATAGCAGAGATGCAAATGTGAGGTCACAGAGATGGAAACCCTCCAGATATACTACTACAATACACATTAGGCAGTATAACTAAAGTAGAAAACATTCAGTTATACACCAACACCACACACTACAATTTATGCAGATATTTAAATAAAAATCATAAAAGTGGTATTAAGCACATTAATGTCATGTAATATCATGATATGTTTTGATTATCAGATATCCAATGATGCACACTGAGAAACAATATAGAGCCGCACCACAGACTGAGATTCACCAGATCACAGAGACATCATAAAGACAGAAACATGTTAGTGTCAGTCAGAGCTCACATCTGTCCAACAGAGGGACGCTGTCCTTTAAAAAGAAGAGGCTTATCCATGGACCAATCACTGTTCAGGGACACACAGCTGGGTTCAGGTAAAGATGAGTCTGGACTCTGATGGACACTGATAGACAAACAGCACCAAAAATGTATTAAAGATCAGAAAACATCATCATCAATAATGTTTAAAAGAACAAATACCTGTAAATATCTTTACAACAGGTCACAGTTTACTTCACTGTCCATTCTATATGCAAATACCTCAGTTTTGGATTTGTCAGTCTTGTTAAGTGTCTAAAATGTATGATAGGTTTGTGGAGTAGACTTTAGGTGATATAGAGTGAATTAAATGATTAACAGCTACAAGCAAGAATGTGTTAAAATTTAAGTATCATCTTATGTTACAATAATAACATGTTGTCTGGAGTCTGTTTTATTTGATCATATTTCACTCGTCAATACCTTTATTCTGATACCTCATGCTTATGTTCATGCATGTTTGTGGCATCAGTAAAGAGAAGTGCTTTTTTGAAAGAATATTGTCATTTTTTTCATATCCAAATAAGGAGAAGGAGGGGGGAAAAATTACATTTTTCACAATAAACACAGTCATTGTCAAATAATACATCAACATTTGCTCCACCCCCCCCCCCCCCCCCCCCCCCCCGGTTCGGTGCAGAGAGAGAGAGAGAGAGAGAGAGAGGGGTTTTATATTTATTTTTTGCTCAATGTAACACTTGCTTCGACAATGAAAACGTATGTTTCCATGTCAGTAAAGTTTCACTGAAACAGAAAATTGAACCTGTATCTGAGAGAGAGAGAAGGAAGCACAGTGATCACATGCCACGGCCCCCTTGAGCAGCTGATTCGGCCCCCTTGAGCAGCTGATTTCAAAAGAGGGGGGAGAGAGAGAAAGCTTTCAGCATATGTTGCATACTGCCACACTGTGGGGTTTCCTGCTGGCTTCATTATTTTATTTTATTATGTTGTCATGTTTCGACTTTCATGGTGTACGACTGCCATTCAGATTGCCTTCATTGTCTGTCCTGTCCGAATGCACCTCAATTTTTGTTTTGTTTTACTAATTTGTGTGATTCGTACAGCATTCATGCTCCAGTGTGACGGGGCCCTGACGTATCTCCAAGACTTGATCTTTGCTGATATAATTGTTTGAATCTCAGTATGGTTGCCAACGACATGCTTACTCTTTCAGCAAAAATGATTAATCACGGCCCAACATAGAAACATTTACAAGTTAAGTGTGGCTATTGACAAGAATTATAAGTGTATCTAATGTGTCATATTTGCAGGGGTGTGAGGTTTTCCCATTTTTGTCCACATTTCTGGCTCTATGTTGCTTTTAACAGAGTTGGAGAATAGAGGCATCTCAATATTATCACCAGTAACATCTTCTACCCACATATAGAAAACATTTCATGATATCATGATTTCATGAAAACATGATATCATATTTTTTTGCGGATTGTGCAGCAGTGCGCCGAACAATTTCATTTGGTGTGAACATTAAAAGTTATGAGCCACTTATTTTCTCAGTAATCCTACATTATAGGAACCTAATGGCGCTTTTCTACTTCACAAAAGTAGCACTACTCGGGACTACTCGGCTCGACTCTACTCGGTTTTTTTTTGTTTTTCCACCAGGGTTAGTACCTGGTACCGGGTGCTTTTTTTAGTACCTGCTCAGGAGCGGTTCCAAGCGAGCCGAGCTGATACTTAAATGTGACGTCAATAGGCTGCCTGCCACTGATTGGTCAGAGAATGTCGTCACTGGACGAGTCATGAGCGCGCCGTCCGAGACGAAAATCAAAACCCGCCATTTTTAAATAGTCACAGCGACGTTACAGCGACTGTCGTTTTCTTTCGTTTCATGGTGTTTTGTTTTGTTTTTTAATCGCACAAAACCACACCGTGGTCTGTGGATGAGTTGCAGACGTTTGTGTTTGGTGGATGAAGCGATCCGAAATGAGAAAATTTCCCAGTCTTTGGCCGTGCCCAGCTCACCGGACATTACAGCAACTCAGAGAACAGCTGAAAAAGCTTAAAAGTGATTACAGGACTACAATGACCGGAGTAGGTCGGACCATAAGGGCTGGAAACGGTTCGACAGGAACACTGTTTACGGACACCGACCGGCGAGCAACGGGAGGCAGGATGACCGCAACTCGGCTTTGTTAGAAGCGATGGCTGGTAAGTGTTTTTGTGACTGTAGTCTGCTTGTTGTGTGGGCCGCTGAAGAGGAGGTACTGCTGGCCCACCACCACCAGATGGCGCCCTGCTTGGAGTGCGGGCTCCAAGCACGAGAGGGCGTCGGAGCCGCTGGAAGTGACAGCTGTCACCTATCAACACCAGCTGTCACTCATCACCACCACTACAAAGGCCGGACTGCAACTCCACCTCCTCGCCGAGAAATCTTCTACCATACAGGTAATTCTCTGCTGAACCTTAATCGAGCATTAATCTGATCTCTCTTGCAGCTGTTTTCCTGGGACTGATTCCTTGTCTGCTGAGTTGGCGTTTGGTGTGGACTGCGACGGCTTCGCCTCCCACCCCACCCAGATAAGTGGTTGTCTCAGGAGCTGTCTGAGTGTGTTATTGGGGTGGAGGTTCTCCCTCCTAACTGTATACAGACTGTGGGATTACTGAGTGTGCGAACTCACACTCATCCAAGAACTGTTTCTGTTCTCTGCCAGCAGTACCGGGTCTGACTGCTGAAGACAGTGGCCACCTGGGGCGCAGGGCTTGGCGGCTCCGGTGTTCTTCAGATCCGTTGGTGGTGGAAGCTGTGTGGGATCCGGCTCTTCTCGCACCAGACGTCTCCTATCTTCGAGCCTGCCACACGTCACCTTGTGTCTGATTGATATTCCGGAATATTTGTATTTGTCTGTATTTCGTTGTGCGCTTCACAACATTAAATTGTTACTTTTTGGCTATTCCATTGTCCCTTCATTAACGCCCCCTGTTGTGGGTCCGTGTCACGACACCTTCCCAACACTGCTTGAAAGCACCGTTTAACGTTACTTATCCCATTGGTGGGAAGCACATTTTAACAAACTAAGATTGTGAGTCTAAACTTGTGTTAAAGTAACATCGTTGTCTCATGTACACGGATACAGTGAGCTAGCTGACTGCTAACTAGCGAGCTAGCTAACTCCGTGCTCCGCTTTAAAGTATTAACGTCTGACAGAAAAACACCTAAAGTCAGCAAGACAACAAACATGTACATTTGACTCATTTAGTGCCATTACTGTAATGTGTGTGGGGTTTTTTTTTTTTTGACATGTCGCCATTTTGTGTTTTTGTTGAAGAATCCAGTTCCATAAGCGAGGAGGGTTCGACCAGCAGCTTCAACATCTGTATCAACGTCCAGCACCACACAGCAACGTGTCATCACAGGTAAGAATAACGTCTCACAGCACCTTAACTTTCCCAAATACGATATATACAGGGTGACACACCCCCCCCCCCCCTTCACAAAAAACAAAAACCCACAACCCATAAATATTGTAATAAATCCAACAAAGGTCCGTTATTGATGGTCCAGTTTTGATGGACCTTCCCAAAGTTTCAGTTATCTTGGTTGCTTTGCAAAAAAGTCATATTCTTTCAAAATGATGCTCCAAATGATCTGATTTGTTGAAGGATAATTTTGAAAGAACATAATTTTTATGCAAAGTCACCAAGATAACTAAAACTCTGGGGAATGATCATAAAGAGACTGGAGGTTTTGTTGTTGTTGTTGTGTGTTTTTTTGTTTGTTTGTTTTTTTGCACTTTCCCATTTCTACCTTCATTGTCCAGGCAAGAGAAAAGGGAGCCTGTTCCATCAAGCGAATCTCAACATCTTGAGTGATGTTGAGGCTGAAGCTGAACTGGTTTCAGTGTGATCGACACATCCGACTGATCCTTGAGAAAGCAACGGTGGTGGAAGCTGCATTTAATCAGGCATATCTTGGCATGCTGGGCGACCTTGTGCACGCGATGCGTGACCGGGGCATGTGACCTGCGCCCCCAACCCAGACTACAGACACATGAAAATTTTGTATAGTTTGTGTTGCTTTTTTTTTTTTTTTTTTTGTATTTGCTCTTTTTTGTTGCAGTAAACAATTTGACTCATGTGACTGTATCATAATTTGTCATTTCATGCTGAGTCAACAGTAAAACAACATTTTGTCGTTGATGTTTTGGTGCAATGATGGTTCATTTCTAAGAATTTTTAATTTGGGTTTTAGCCTCTCCAGAAGACACTGCACACTACACCTGACTGAATCTTTATACAGATGCTGGAATAATCATGTCTAAACTGAGATTTTACCAAATGGTATTTAACATAAACAAAAAGGTTTAGTCACTTCAGTGAAGGCACCATTACATGAAGGAATTTTGAACAAGCAGTTTTACTGTCTGTTACATTTACATTTATGACCCCATTAAATGTAAAACTTATTTTACTACTGGATTATGCTTAAACAGCTTTTCAAACTGTTAGCCTTTAAATCAGTAAGCCTTGGTAACTTTTACAAATCAAACTGATGTTACACAAACGTGATGACATAGGTGTCCCATTCCATGGCATGAACCTTTGCAGCAGTGACTGAGAAAACCATCTGAAACACACACACAGCATACATATTTTAATTAGTGCTGTCAAGTTATTAAAAAAATAATGTAATTGATTACAGGGTTTGTGATTAGTTAATCTAAATGAATCATTTAATTGCAGGTATATTAAAAAACTCAGATCTGTGTGCTTGGGGCATTTAATAATCAGGAAAAGGATAAGGGTTATTTTTGTTACATATCAAGGAGTTATTAAACAAGCTGTAAATTGATAATGAATTGGGAGAACTGTTGTGTGTTGGGGGGTTTGGCTGGACATTTTGGTGTTGTTTTCTTTTCTTTGCTCTCCAGGTGGTATGCAAACTGGTTTTTGTCTGTGGAGACGGTGCTGGCAGAAGAATCCTTCACCCTCATCAACATTATTGGCTGCACTTGTGGAGGATGTCCACGTGCAGGCCTAATGACTCGCAGCACCTGTGGATGATGCTCACGTGCAGACTTAAGGACTTTCAGCTGAAGCAGATAATTAGATGGCGTTCTGCATTTAAGCCATGAGTGGTTCAAGCAGAATTGCCGGGAACTCGACCTTGTGACGTTCGTTTGTGAGACGCTGAGGACCGCGCCTGGGTTTGACACATCGTGCCTGTGAAGGAGGACGGGTGAGGGACACATGCTGTCAGCACACATCAGAGGTGATTGATTGTCTGAATAATTGTTAATAGTAATTTGGTATTTTGTTACGCAGTATATTTTAACATTGATGAGAATTGTGCAGTTTGCTTCTCACTGCCGTGGCGTACGGACTGATGATCCTCCACCTGTTGTGAGAAGCTGCTCATTTACATAAAGCTTAAATTCAGACCTGAATGTGTTGCTGATAGTGTGTGCCTTTGAGGGATATTAGTTGTAGCTGTTGACTTACCTCACCTCTTCTATCCTTCACAGAGTCAGTTTGTCGTGTCCACCTGGGGGGTGTTTGGCGGTGAATGTGAGTCCAGAAGCGCCGGGCTTCGATCCCTTTGGGCACTGGAGAGCGCGCCGTCCTTCACTCTGCCAGACAAACCATATTTTATGTTGTACACAATTATTGCACAAGAGGGGAAAAATAAAATTGTTTTGTTTTTGGAACCGCTTTCTGGTTATTTAGCGCTGGGTTCAGTCAGACGCAGGTCCGCTCCTCGACCCATGTCGGCACATAACAAGAACTGTCTAAGTGTAATTTGGATGGGTTAAATGCAGGCAAATTTCATTGTGTAAAAAGGATATATTATAAAGAATGTGTTGTGTGTTGGGGGGTGTGGCTGGATGTTTTGGTGTTCTTTTCTTTTCTTTGCTCTTCAGGTGGCATGGAAACTGATTTGTCTGTGGAGAAGGTGCTGGCTGAAGAATCCTCACCCTCATCAACATCATGTGAAGCACCTGTGACTGGTGCTCACATGCAACCTTAAAGACTTTCAGCTGAAGCAGATAATTGGATGGCGTTCTGATTTTAAGGCATGTGTGATTCAAGCAGAACTGCCGGGAACTCTACCTTGTGATGTTCGTTTGTGAGACGCTGAGGAACGCACCTGGGTTTGACACATCGAGCCGTGAAGCAGGGAAGGGTGAGGACACATGCTGTCAGCACACATTAAAGGTAATTAAGTATTTGACTAATTGTTGATAGTAACTTGGTGTTTTGTTACACAGTATACTTGAATTGTGATGAGAATTGTGCAGCTTGCTTCTCACTGCTGTGGCGTGCAGGATAAGTGATCCTCCACTTGTTGTGAGAAGCTGCTCATTTGCATAAAGATAAAAAGTACAGACCTGAATGTGTTGCTGATAGCGTGTGTCTTTTGAAAGACATTGTTGTAACTGCTGACTTACCTCACATCTTCTTTGCTTCACAGAGAGTCAGTTTGTCGTGTCCACCTGGGGGGTGTTTGTCTGGTGGTAGTGGGTCCAGGAGCGCCGGACTTCTCTCCTTGCGGGCGCTGGAGAGCGTGCTGTTAAGGATTTTATATATATATATATATATATATGTTATCACTGTTAAACATTTGTACCTTCGTCTTCTTTCTTATGAAAACGGTGTTGTGCTGTTTGCACTAACCCTGAGAATGTATGTGTTATTCAACCTTGTTTTAGCATGCTGGGGTCAATCTGAACTGGGAATGAAGAGCTGGATGTACTTATTATTATTATTATACAACTTGTTTTTGTAGCCGCTAACGACTGGGAGTGAAGCATGACGGGGTCAGTCATGAACTGGGAGTAATAGACCTGAAGGTTGTTTTTGACTGTTGTGACGTGATGCTTAGTGTGAAGACCAGGACACTCCAGGCAGATGCACAACAGCTGATAACTGCAACAGACGAACGAGATGTGCTGACCTCTGACGATAACAGTAAAAGAAAGAAACTGTTTGTCCTTACAGCTGCGCTTATTGACGTATGTGTTTATGTTACGGGAAGAAACTTGTCTCGCGTTGTCCCCCCCCCCCCCTTAGGACAAGTTTTATGATGTAATGAGGGCATCTCTAATAAAAAGAGCGGGAGCACAGGCCAGACTTTAGTGTAGCCTTGGTGTACAGCCTGGCCGCACTCCGCGCGTGATTAATTTGACTTTCTGTCTCACTGGTGTTTCTTGACTCTGTTTGTCTTATCAAAGGTTTTAAGAATGTTTGGAGGAGAAAATACCCAACATTGACTGGGGGCTCGTCCGGGATCTCAACAATACCGGAGGTGTCCAGCGGAGGTCGTCAAGTCCAGACGTAAATCCTTGGCCAAGGTCCGATCGATTGATCGTGTCTGCAATTGTCGACCACCGTTGGCATCGTCTGGTTGATGAGATTTTCCCGAAGAAGACAGACAGGAAGTCGAGTCAGTGAGTAAAATTTCTTTGTAAACAGTACTGAGTGAGTGGTGATCAGATCACATAAACAGTTAAATTCTGCAAGCGATGATACAGAATCGTCTGTTAATGCAAAGCAGTTAAACTCTGTAAGGAGGGTGCGGACTCCTCTGTTTATATACGCGTACCGGTAGGGGATAAAAGTGATCACATAAAACAGTTAAACTCCGTAAGCGATGATACAGAATCGTCTGTTAATGAAACACAGTTAAACTCTGTAAGGAGGGCGGACTCCTCTACGGTTGCGAGGGACGCACGTAGTTAAATTCCGGAAGGAGGATACGGACTCCTCTGTTTTAATACGTAAAGGAAATCCCGGGTAGAAATACGTGCACTGTAAAAAAGCAGTTAAATCTGGCAGGGACGGCGGAGTCCCCTAATGCAGGACATTAGTTAAATTTCACGGGAGGGCAAGCTCCCCTGGGCTAAGAATACGCGTACGATTATTAAAAGTGTTTCTATGTGTAAATAGTGTTTTGTGTAAGTGTAAATAACTGTGTGAAAGTGTAATACTTTGGACAACGTTAGTGACAACCGTGCGTGTGGAAGCAGAGGCAAGTGATTCCGCTTCCTACAGGGAGGTGAAAGGAATCAACCACACGACGGCAAATTAATTGTCACGTCCAAAGAAAGTGTGAAAACTTCAGATTTAGAACACCCTAGGTGTGCCCACGTCTGAAGTCCAAATTATAACAAGGGATAATAAAAATGGGGGGTAAGACGTCTAAAAATAAGGAAAATTTATCAACTGACGACTGGAAATTTATGGAAGCAAAAAAAATCCAAAAGCAACAAAGAAATTGGAGACCTGGATAAATAAACATGACTTTGACGGACGACTGAACCTGATCAGTATACAGAAGCTAAAGAAGGAGTTAGAACAGCAACATAAAGGTGATGAGAAAAAGATGCAGAAAGTAGGGGCAGATTTAGTGGCATTTTGGGAGGAGGAAGCAGAGAACAGACAGAAGGGAGCAGAGAAGCGACGATTAGAGAAAGCAAGGAAAAAGAAAGCTGTAGGTAAGGCAGAAGAAGATGTGATAATTCAGCACAGAGAACCAGAACAGCCTCAGCAACCACCGCCGGCTGGATCGTCGGTGACAACAACACCCTTATCTCCTCTACCAGAGGATGACGATGTACCGCCACCACAGTATGATTTGGCAGTAAAACCTAAGGTAAAAAGTGAAAAACCAGAAAAACCAGAAAAACCACAAACACGCAGTCAAGCGAAAGTGCCTACAGCCCCTCCCATGGTGGAACACAGTGACCAGGGAGGTGCCTATCCTATGATAGAAGTACCAAATCCTCGTGCAGGAACAGCAGGACAGCGATCAACCATGCTCGTATATCGAACATGGAATGCTGATGATATCAAAGCAGCAGTCGACATGATACCATCGCCACATGTCGACATTGAGGGATTTATGCAGGATATAGAAAACATTAGAAGTTCTTACCACCTTAGTGGACCTGAAGTCCAACAGGTGTGGATGAAAGCATGTGGCCCTAAAATGGAGTCAGATACGCGGAGACTGGAATCCTGCAGACCAGGATGGCGTACCATTGCCACATGATGATCCAGTCTTGAAAACAAGAGTGGAAGCTATGATTACACGTGCAAAAGGTGTGTTAGGACCAAAGATAAATTATACTGAAATTACCAGGACAACACAGAAAGAAGGAGAACCATGGACAGAGTTTAGATGCAGATTTGAGAGTGTATTTAGGGTCCATAGTGGCATATTGCCAGGAACACCAGTGTATGAAAACAAATTGAAAAACATTTCACCTGTGAAGCTGACAATGACCGATTTGATTCATGATGGCAACTCAACAGCTGTCATAACAGTAACAGGTGCCACTGAAGATGTTTTAAAATTGAGATTCACAGGTATGCCATTACATATGTCACTTTGTAAACCATATTTGACAGAATGGCAAGAATTGGGACTGACAGTCATAACAGCTTTGTCAGCCACTGATTGGAGCAGAGTTGGACCACGAACGGAGTTCAGTCCATCAACTAAATTGTATAAAGTGCCAGTTAATGTCTCATTGGTGCTGACAGCTGGAACACATATTAATGTGTCCACTTCACAATCCTGAGTGTTTCAGTTGAGTCCTGAAGAAGATGATCTCTCTTCGGTACCATCAGGATTGTGGACAACAGGTCCTTCAGACGTAGGACTGATAAAAAATGCACAACCTGTAGTTATAAGACCAAAAACAGAATACAGACCATGTGTAAGACAGTATCCATTGAAACCTGATGCAATTGAAGGAATCAGGCCAGTAATAGAGAATTTATTAACAGCAGGAGTAATAGTGCCATGTCCAGATTCACCATGTAACACACCCATATTTCCTGTGAAAAAGGCTCCGCCCTCAGTGGGGTGGAGAATGATTCAAGATCTGCAGGCAGTAAATGCTGCTGTGATTAAAAGAGCACCATGTGTCCCAGATCCACACACCTTGTTAAATTCGCTGAGACCAAATTCTAATAGTTTCTCAGTAATTGACATAAGTAATGCATTTTTCTCTGTGCCAGTACACCCAGATAGTCAATTCTGGTTTGCTTTTACCTTTAAAGGACAACGATATACATTCACCAGATTACCGCAGGGTTACGCAGAGAGTCCAACTATTTATTCTCAAGTCATGTCAGCATGTTTAGCCAATTTCGTTCCACCGGCAGATAGCCAACTATTAGTGTATGTTGATGACATTCTGATTGCCTCTGACACACGAGAAAACTGCATAACTGACACAGTAGCATTATTATGTTTCTTATTTGACAATGGCCACAGAGTGAGTAGAAACAAAGTTCAGTTGTGTAGGGATAAAGTAAAATATTTAGGACATGAATTATCAGCCACAGGGCGCACGATCCTGTCTGACAGGAAGGAAGCAATTTTACACGCTCCAAAACCACAAACCAAAAAGCAGATGATGTCATTTCTTGGACTGACTAATTACTGCAGGGCATGGATTCCCTGCTATGCAGAATTGACTAGTCCACTTTCTGATTTGATGTACAAGGATGATATTTCAATGTCAACCGTGTTGGAATGGAACAAAGATGCTGAGGAAGCTTTTGTAAAAGTAAAACAAACATTAGTGTCATCCACAGTTTTGGCACTACCAGATTATAGTAAACCATTCATTCAAACAGCTGATTGTAAGAATAAGTTCATGACTAGTGTTTTGGTTCAAGTGTATGGCTCAAAATTGAGGCCAGTTGCCTACTACTCATCTAAATTGGATGCAGTGGCAAGTGCTCTACCACCATGTGTACAGGCTGTTGTTGCAGCCTCTATGGCTGTTCAAAGTAGCAGTAATGTTGTTCTATTCCATCAGCTGACATTGAAGGTTCCACATGCAGTCTCTGCACTTCTGTTGCAGACAAACATGAGCCTTTTGTCCCCAGCAAGACATCTTTCGTGCATGTCCTTGCTATTATCACAACCACACCTTACGGTAGAGCGCTGTACAACATTGAATCCATCCACATTGATACCTTTACCTGAGGATGGTGAGCCGCACAATTGTCTTGATGTAGCTACGGTCTGTACGAAAGCACGCCCAGACCTCCAGGACACACCCATCCCAAACAGTACAATTGTGTATGTGGATGGTTCTTCCACTAAAAACGCTTATGGACAAACACAATCTGGATATGCTGTTGTCACAAATTCAGAAGTATTGGATTCTGCTTCATTGCCATCCTCATTTTCAGCACAAGCAGCTGAATTAGTTGCTTTAACTGCAGCTTGCTATCTGTTTAAAGGTACGGCTGTAACAATTTATACAGACAGCCAGTACGCTTTTAGCACAGTGCATGTGTTTGCAAAACTGTGGGAAGAGCGTGGAATGGTGACATCATCTGGAAAGCCAGTGACTCATGCCACACTCCTAACTGCACTACTGAAGGCTGTGAAATTGCCTAAACAAATTGCTATATGCAAATGTGCGGCTCACACCAAGGGCTCTGACAGTATTTCAAAAGGAAATGATTTTGCTGACAGAGCAGCAAAAGAGGCAGCAGCAGCTTCTTCTATTTTTGTTGTACAGGAAACCACTCCAGATTTGCATTTAGGTCATACACTGCTTGCTGACATGCAACAGCAGGCAACTGACAGAGAAAAACAAATGTGGATAAATAAAGGAGCTACGTATGCAAATGATTTGTACGTATGCCCACAAAAGAAACCCATATTGCCAAAAAATATGTTTAAATGGGCAGCTATTATGAGCCATGGCGTGACGCATGTCTCATCAGGGGGTATGATATCGCAAATGCAATCTATTTTTTGTCTTTATGGGTTTGATGCATATGCAAAACAGCATTGTAGAGCATGCATGATATGTGCAAAACACAACTCACAAGGCAATTTGAGACCCCAAAGAGGCAAATTTCCAACACCACAATATCCCTTTCAAGTGATCCATATGGATTATATACAGCTGAGTAAACATGAAGGGAAGGAATTTTGTTTAGTCATAATTGATGCCTTCTCAAAATGGGTAGAATTGTTCCCTACAAAACATGCAGATGCACTTACAGTGGCTAAGGCATTATGCAAAGACATCATTCCACGATTTGGAATACCAGAAACAGTCTATTCAGATAATGGAGCGCATTTTGTTAATACAATAGTGCAATACGTAGGAGAAGCGCTACAGGTCAATCTCAAAAATCATTGTGCTTATCAACCACACAGTGCCGGATTAGTGGAAAGGACAAAGGGCACAATAAAAATAAGATTAAGGAAATGTATAGAAGAGACAAAACGAACCTGGATTGAATGTTGGACCTAGTAAAATTGTATATGAGAATAACACCAACACCATCAGGGTTAACACCATTTGAGATACTTTATGGACGACCATATCGTCTACCAATTTTGACATGGATACTAAAACAGCAGATGAGGAACAAACATTAGCAAATTTTATGAAAAAGACATTAACACAGAAAGAGATAACTTAAACACATTTACTGCCGAATAATTTTGATCTTCCACAGGACGGCCTTCCAGTAGTCTAGCCAGGAGACTGGGTGTTCATCAGAGTCCAGTCCTCGTTGGGAAGGTCTATACCAAGTGCTGTTAACAACACCAACTGCAGTAAAGATAGCGGAGAGATCAACGTGGATACATCACTGTAAGATACAGCGTGTGTTGGCGGGCTCCACAGTGTAAGGGGAAGTCTGGCTACAAAGGGAGTCTATTTAATTAGCAATAGATTGTCTCAATGCCAGTGAAGCAGGGAGATCCTTGCACTATTAGGTGAGGTGGTTAACAACACTGTATCCTAGCAATCATGACTGAACTACAGCAGACCCCGGAGCGGCGTGCTCAGCGCCGCCGCTGCCGGACTGTTGGTAGGGCAGCCGGTTGCGTTGTGATCTTAGTGTGTTTCGTGCTCCTCGGATTCCTGGCCTGGTGGTTGACCCAAGAATTGCAGCTCACTGTGGACCGAGCCAGAGAACAACGCAAGCAACGTCAGAAGAGGTTTATTCATAATGTGAACGAGACAGATGGACACCCTCATATATACCATACTAATATGTGGTACAGATATGTTCATTTATTGGCTATGGAATTACGTTACTAATTGTTATGTTTGTTCGCAAATACCTATATCCTCAACACACCCAGCTCTGACGGCTAAACCGTACCCTGCTAGGGTGACAGAATGTCTTATCATACGGATGCATAATCAAACTGTATTTCGGGGGCAGTTCTAACACCACTTGCCTCAGTGCAACCACTTATATGATAGGGATTTCAACAGAGGACGTACAAGCGTGCCCAAGTGCTGCTCCATTGACTAGACTGAAGGGAAACGCAAAAATATCATCACGTTAAATTGTCATCACAACGGCCATTCCCAAATTGCTTTTACGGGACAGGGAATAAAACTGTAGGTAAAATTAAGAAACGTCTGTGTACCCAAACGTATGTTTTATCAAATAATTTAAGCCTAGCCAAAACATAATATGTGGATGGTACTTATCTTCATCACATTGGACGGGGATGTAATTATACAGGCTCCTGTCCATGGGGAACGGATGAATCATGTGCTTATGTTAGTAAGTTTTTGCTACCACCTGTAAATGGTACTCCGGTGTATGATGACATCTATTGGCTTTGTGGTTCCAGACTGTACATGAGTCTCCCACCAAATTGGGGTGGTGTGTGTGCACCTACCCAGGTGACTGACCATACATATGTGGTAGGACCTCCACAGAGAAGAATGGCAGCACCAGACGGAGGAGATTGATATACCCAGATGTGTTACCACATGTACTCGGATGTACTGAAGGACCAAAAAATTGTGGTCTGTAGGAGATAAAATAGCACATTCATTGTTCCCCTGGATAGGAGTGGGAAAAAATTCATTAATGATTGAAACTCTGAATTATCGATTGGGTCTGTTCATGAATGTAACTAAAAAAATAGTAGCAGCTCAAAACACTGAAATAGATGCTTTACGTACCATGGTGATGCAAAATTGCATGGTTTTAGACTTGCTTACTGGTTCACAGGGAGGAGTTTGTGTTCTGCTGAACACAACATGCTGTACTTTCATCCCAGACTCCATTCATTCAGTGGATATGCAGGACGCATTGGAAGAGCTGAATAAACTTCGTGATGCAATGCATAAAGACACCCTAGCCGTGAACCGGTGGAATCCCTGGTCCTGGTTGACTTCAGGACCATGTTGGCAGTTACTATTGAAAATGGTGACACCAGTTATTATAGTCCTAATTCTGATTGGACTTTGCATGTGTTGTGTGATCCCTTATATCAAAACAATGGTTGGCAAAATGGTGTCAAATACATTTGTACAGTGTAATCTGGCCTTCCAACAAACTATGCCAAAATATCAAGCATTGAAACAGTCAGACCTTAGTGGAGAAAACTATGACTGTACTGAGAATTATGATGATATTGAAAAGCTCACAACTCCAGTTCAAGCTTGAACTGTTGACGTGATGAGTTAACACACTCTTAGCCTATGAAGCTTTAGCTGAAAAAGTAATAAGACAAGTGGTGTAGTCGAATAATACAGAAAAACGGTTCATTTATACCAGTCAGCCGAAGTGATGTATGGTGGTGGTGTGGTGATAACAGAATCTTTGACAGACTGCCACGAAATGTGTCAGGTTATTGTGCATTAATATCATTATTGTTACCAGTTAAAGCCATACCCATGACCCCTGAAGACGTTACGACATATGCAGCCTCTCTTATTCCTGAGGATTGGCAGAAAGGCATAGCCAGACATAGAGTAAAAAGAGATTGGAAAGGAGTAGGAAATCCAACATATATTGACGCAATAGGAGTCCCCAGAGGAGTGCCTGACGAGTATAAACTGGTTGATCAAATAGCAGCTGGATTCGAATCTTCCATCTGTTGGTGGTGTTCAATTAATAAAAACGTGGACAGAATAAACTAAGTTAATAAACTAACTAACTAAGCTGGGTGATGCCTACTATATGTTTAACAGGCGATAAACAGGTGGGAAATGTTAAGGATTTTATATATATATATATATATATATATATATATATATGTTATCACTGTTAAACATTTGTACCTTCGTCTTCTTTCTTATGAAAACGGTGTTGTGCTGTTTGCACTAACCCTGAGAATGTATGTGTTATTCAACCTTGTTTTAGCATGCTGGGGTCAATCTGAACTGGGAATGAAGAGCTGGATGTACTTATTATTATTATTATACAACTTGTTTTTGTAGCCGCTAACGACTGGGAGTGAAGCATGACGGGGTCAGTCATGAACTGGGAGTAATAGACCTGAAGGTTGTTTTTGACTGTTGTGACGTGATGCTTAGTGTGAAGACCAGGACACTCCAGGCAGATGCACAACAGCTGATAACTGCAACAGACGAACGAGATGTGCTGACCTCCGACGATAAGAGTAAAAGAAAGAAACTGTTTGTCCTTACAGCTGCGCTTATTGACGTATGTGTTTATGTTACGGGAAGAAACTTGTCTCGCGTTGTCCCCCCCCCCCCCCTTAGGACAAGTTTTATGATGTAATGAGGGCATCTCTAATAAAAAGAGCGGGAGCACAGGCCAGACTTTAGTGTAGCCTTGGTGTACAGCCTGGCCGCACTCCGCGCGTGATTAATTTGACTTTCTGTCTCACTGGTGTTTCTTGACTCTGTTTGTCTTATCAAAGGTTTTAAGAATGTTTGGAGGAGAAAATACCCAACACGTGCCAACAGTCACTCCTCCAGAAGGACGTTGGTTTTGGTTTTGTACATTTTATTTAGGCACAGGTGAAAAATAAATTGTTTTTGTTGTTGGAACCGCTTTCTGGTTATTTTTAGCGCTGGGTTCTGTCTGACGCAGGTTCGCTCCTCAATCCGCGTCGACACATAACAGAATGTCTATTAAAACAGAATTGTGGGAGTTTGGAGGCTGATTCTTTCTGCACAATATGACTCCTTTAACAATTATCTTTTTAGATTTCATATTTTAAATTTGTCCATTGAACATTAAAATCTGGATGAAAAACAAAAGTTTTTAATGTGTTTTAAGCCTGTTCGAGTTCAGTGACGACGTTAATTAACAGTCATTAAAACCGAATCAACATTTTGTGCGTGAACGTCGGTAAACGCACAAACTCCCACATTTGAGATTTAACAATAAGTTATCAAAGCAAGTTACTTTGTTAAAAAAAAGTATTGACATTAACACATTTATTGCTCTCAGAAACGTGTGTTTATTCACAGATCAAGTCACTGACGTCAAAACAAAATGGAGCAAAGTGTGACTGAAGGCGTGACAGGTATTGTAATTAATCTAAATTAACGCTTTATTTTGACAGCCACAATTTTAATAGTTAATAGCGACAGCCTGCAGTTATTACTTATTTACGAGCTACTTAGGAAGCTAACGATTAGCTTACCGTCATGCTTTGTCTCTTCGTCTCTTTAGCAGCTTCTATCTTCTCGTCTTCATCTTCATATTGTTGTATGAATTCCCAAAGTCTTCTGTACTTCTCAAGCGTGTTTTGTCTCACCACCAGCAACTTTCTCTTAAAAACTCACAGCAGTAAACACACGGAGTCCACCATTGTTTATGTTTGTGTCGTGTATAAAACGACGTCACCGCAGTTTGCTCTGCCGACCCCGCCCACGTTGAAGAGGTACTATTTGCAGTAGAAAAGGACGCGCTTGGAACCAAACCGAGTAGAGCTGAGTACAGCCGAGTAGTGCTGGAACTTTGTAGTAGAAAAGTGCCTTAACAGATCAGGTAAAAGGTGATAACGCTGTTAGCATACAACATTAAATATGAACATGATGATCCATGAGAACATTTCACCACACAGCAAGCCAGATTATTCTTTATTATAAAATGCTCCAAAACACAGACACAGCCTCCACAACAGCTAGCAGCCGCACCGAGCAGACAAACGACACAGTGAGAGTTGGACCCACATGCCAATTATACAAAATCTGATGGCTTAAAATGTCAAATAAACTAGAAAATCATTCACCTCATACAACTGTTGTTGCTACCAGGCTGTAAACATGTTTATTTCTGCTCTGAAGTTGGACATTTTAACATTGTCTCCTATGGGAATGTGCTCCTTTTTGAAACCAGACTCAAGTGGCCAGTCAAAGAACTGCAACTTTTTCTTTCCTTCAGCAGGGCTTCAGCTGAGGTCATTGAAGTTTACAGAAATGTGTGGAGTTACGTTTCTGTGAGCAGGTGACGGCATCACGTCTTTTTTTTCCCACCAGAAGTAGGTGCACAGGAGAAAAACATGATTATGATCTATTTTCAACATTTTATGATCTATTTTCGCTGTGACCTCTGACCTGGTCAACAGTCAGTTTCAGATCCTGGTCTCACCTCTGAGCTTTGATCTGGTTCTCATGGTCCCCACACAGACCAGTTTTCAGGGGTCCCTCCTCTGTGTCCTCGCTCTGATCCATATCAGAGTCTACACCTTCACGCAAACAACAACATGCTGTCACACAGGATTTCCCAGCATTCCTCTGTGTCACATGACAAACTTGAATCTCTTTGACTGTCTGTTTGAGCCTTTATGAGGTCAACATCTCTTTTCTTTTTTCCTCTCACACATTATTAAAGTGTGTCTTGTAATAATTTTGTCATGAAAACAACTGGTCACACACCTGCATTGACTGAAAAAACATTGCTTAAAACTGTCAAAACACAACATGAAGTGACTTTAACTGAAGCTTTCCTTAGAAAATTATGTTTTCTTATTCTTGAAATCCACCTCAAGAAATATATTGTGACGTTGAACTTGACAAAAATGAAGGGAAAAAAATGTGTGAACCTCTGCTGGCCACACAACCTGAAAAAAATGTTGTATCCACAGGAACAAAACAAAATACCACCACAGTCAGACAGAGGAAACAAACTACAAACACTTTATGACATCATCTGAACATAAAAGAAAATATTTACCTGATTCAGGGGCGTAGGTTTGCACATGGACCATAGGGACAAGTCACAACCAATAGTTTGGGATGGCAAAATAGTCCCTACCAATATTTAGCATTTTTTTATATAACAAAATCATTCACTATTTTTTTGCGAACTCGATACTATAATTTTGGTCGTCACGTTTTGTGTTTTCGACGTGCCAGAGTCACAGGGTTACCCATGTTGCAATTTCATTGGCTCACGTTCTTCTCACATGGACGTAAACAAAGCGCATTTCGTGGTGGCAGGCAGTGCTTAATTTGTAAAGTGGGAGGTCCCGGAGAGCAGAGGATAGGTGGATCTGGTGCAGAAAAACAAGAAGGGCGGGGGGGGGGGGGGGGGGGGTCTTGCGAACAATGCTGTGCGCCACACTTAAAATAAACTGCACACCCACACAAACACGCACACACACCTTCACAAACAGTGTTGCCACAGTTACTTTGATAAAGTAATCCAATTACTGATTACTAATTACTCCTTGAAAAAGTAACTTAGTTACTTTACTGATTACTTAATTGGAAAAGTAACTAAGTTAGATTACTAGTTACTTTTTAGTTACTTTCTCCAGCTGCCGACAACAACCCTCTGCCACCTCAACATAACAATACTTGTTTTGCCAAAACTCACTTTATAGTCACCCTTTCTTGACTTCAATGAAAATAAATACTTGTTTTATAAAAAGTAAAATAAAGACCTCTTTCTTGACCTCATATTTAACTGTTGACAGCACTGTAACAGTAAAACTTGCAATTTCTAACCTACATTATTTATAAATGTAACTATTAAATTCTTTCTAACATTTAAATTCTCTCTAAACATTTTACTTGTCGAAATTATTATTATTATAAGTAGTATTAGTAGTTGTAGTAAAAAACGGCTTCATCTAGGGGTGTTGTGGGGGTGGGAGCACATCCCTGCCCCACGCCCCCATTCCGTCTGGATTCGCCCCTGCTTTGGCGTTTGAGCACAAAGAATGGATAACATTTATTTATGCAGAAAGGTGAGGACGAGTTGTAGCTGCTGCAAAAAACCGTGGATGAAAAGCTCACAGCTCGCTTAAAGTGGGCAGTGCAGTCGAACCCCTGCCCACATACCAAGTTTAATGCTGCTATCGACCCACAATGCAAAAATAATCGTAACACACAGTGACTTGGAGAAGTAACTTTAATCTGATTACTGTTTTGGAATGATTAACGCGTTAGATTACTCGTTACTAAAAAAAAGTGGTCAGATTAGAGTAACGCGTTACTGGCATCACTGTTCACAAATGACACTAACACCCTGCCTTTTCCTCAAAAATTACTACATTTATGTTTGCTGTCTGTCTCTGTACTTTTCTGTCACTTTTGCTCTCTTTTTCATACTTTTCCCTCGTTTCAAAAGTCACCGAACGCACTTTACTGTAATATATGCAACATATAGCATACTGTTGGAAAGCACGGGTTCTTGGCTTGCTGTCAGTGTTGAAATTTTTCAGAGTGGGGGCTTACATGAGAACTTACGGTAATGAGAATCAGCGGCGCACTAGTGTGAAACTTCCGTGTTTTTCCTCTGCGTTATGACATCACAGGCTTACGTTTACCATAATACACCATATATCATTGGAAAGCCCTTTTCTTTTGGCAAATTAGGTTGCCAGATACCTACAACTGCATTATTGATGAAGAGAATAGATTATACATCTTGGTTGTTAGCTCCACAAGTATTTTAACTGAAGCTTTCCTTAGAAAATTATGTTTTCTTATTCTTGAAATCCACCTCAAGAAATATATTGTGACGTTGAACTTGACAAAAATGAAGGGAAAAAAATGTGTGAACCTCTGCTGGCCACACAACCTGAAAAAAATGTTGTATCCACAGGAACAAAACAAAATACCACCACAGTCAGACAGAGGAAACAAACTACAAACACTTTATGACATCATCTGAACATAAAAGAAAATATTTACCTGATTCAGGGGCGTAGGTTTGCACATGGACCATAGGGACAAGTCACAACCAATAGTTTGGGATGGCAAAATAGTCCCTACCAATATTTAGCATTTTTTTATATAACAAAATCATTCACTATTTTTTTGCGAACTCGATACTATAATTTTGGTCGTCACGTTTTGTGTTTTCGACGTGCCAGAGTCACAGGGTTACCCATGTTGCAATTTCATTGGCTCACGTTCTTCTCACATGGACGTAAACAAAGCGCATTTCGTGGTGGCAGGCAGTGCTTAATTTGTAAAGTGGGAGGTCCCGGAGAGCAGAGGATAGGTGGATCTGGTGCAGAAAAACAAGAAGGGCGGGGGGGGGGGGGGGGGGGGGGTCTTGCGAACAATGCTGTGCGCCACACTTAAAATAAACTGCACACCCACACAAACACGCACACACACCTTCACAAACAGTGTTGCCACAGTTACTTTGATAAAGTAATCCAATTACTGATTACTAATTACTCCTTGAAAAAGTAACTTAGTTACTTTACTGATTACTTAATTGGAAAAGTAACTAAGTTAGATTACTAGTTACTTTTTAGTTACTTTCTCCAGCTGCCGACAACAACCCTCTGCCACCTCAACATAACAATACTTGTTTTGCCAAAACTCACTTTATAGTCACCCTTTCTTGACTTCAATGAAAATAAATACTTGTTTTATAAAAAGTAAAATAAAGACCTCTTTCTTGACCTCATATTTAACTGTTGACAGCACTGTAACAGTAAAACTTGCAATTTCTAACCTACATTATTTATAAATGTAACTATTAAATTCTTTCTAACATTTAAATTCTCTCTAAACATTTTACTTGTCGAAATTATTATTATTATAAGTAGTATTAGTAGTTGTAGTAAAAAACGGCTTCATCTAGGGGTGTTGTGGGGGTGGGAGCACATCCCTGCCCCACGCCCCCATTCCGTCTGGATTCGCCCCTGCTTTGGCGTTTGAGCACAAAGAATGGATAACATTTATTTATGCAGAAAGGTGAGGACGAGTTGTAGCTGCTGCAAAAAACCGTGGATGAAAAGCTCACAGCTCGCTTAAAGTGGGCAGTGCAGTCGAACCCCTGCCCACATACCAAGTTTAATGCTGCTATCGACCCACAATGCAAAAATAATCGTAACACACAGTGACTTGGAGAAGTAACTTTAATCTGATTACTGTTTTGGAATGATTAACGCGTTAGATTACTCGTTACTAAAAAAAAGTGGTCAGATTAGAGTAACGCGTTACTGGCATCACTGTTCACAAATGACACTAACACCCTGCCTTTTCCTCAAAAATTACTACATTTATGTTTGCTGTCTGTCTCTGTACTTTTCTGTCACTTTTGCTCTCTTTTTCATACTTTTCCCTCGTTTCAAAAGTCACCGAACGCACTTTACTGTAATATATGCAACATATAGCATACTGTTGGAAAGCACGGGTTCTTGGCTTGCTGTCAGTGTTGAAATTTTTCAGAGTGGGGGCTTACATGAGAACTTACGGTAATGAGAATCAGCGGCGCACTAGTGTGAAACTTCCGTGTTTTTCCTCTGCGTTATGACATCACAGGCTTACGTTTACCATAATACACCATATATCATTGGAAAGCCCTTTTCTTTTGGCAAATTAGGTTGCCAGATACCTACAACTGCATTATTGATGAAGAGAATAGATTATACATCTTGGTTGTTAGCTCCACAAGTATTTTTTTTGTTGTTGTCTTGTTCTCTCAGGTGTAGGCCTATTGAATAGATTCGTGATTTTGGGTGCAATTTTGTTATTTAAGCTATTTGTTTTGTTTTGCCTACACACTTAATTGTCATGACTGGCCCTGTTCCAGGCTTTGATCCCTTTTTTGCCCCTTTCTTTGCAGCATCTTCTGTTCCCGCTTTGATTTATTAATGGTTTATTTTCATCATGTGTTTCTGCTATGTTCTATTTTGCTTTGTCACTTTGTTTCTTTGCTACTTTTATACTTTAGCCGTTGTCCTGTTCCATCCTTGTTTTAGCCAGTTTGTGTTTTCATTGTTTACCACTTGTTTATTTTGTTCTTCTCATTTGTTATATTATCTGTTGTGCTTTAGTGTCAGGTTTTGTTGATCTCAGTCTCTGTTTTATTTTGTAATTTGTTTAACCACTCTGTTTTCTTAGTCAGTCCAGTTTAGTTTTATCTTTGTTTCTTCTTTCAGTTCTCATGTTCATGTCTGGTTTGCTATTGTGTTATATTCTGCCCCTGATTCCCATTTTAGCACTGTTCTGCTTTTGCCATTTGTTTACACTCTGCACCTCCCATCAAGTCTTTGCTCGTCTCATGCCCAGTTATTTATGTTACTTCACTACACCTGCCCCATGTCTTTGTCTCCCACCTTGTTTATGTCTGCTTTGTGTTTCCACTTATTCACGCTCTTACACCTCTTCCATTGTCTTTGTCTATTACATCATGCCACTGTGCTCACTCCCTTTAGTCACACTCTTGACTTCTGTTCACACATCTTGGTCTTTTCTTCTCTCCACCTTGTGCTCTCTTCCCTCACTGTCTTGCACAACATTGTGTCTTTGTTCATGAGCCACGCTCCCTTTTTGGAATCTTCCCTCCACACCTGCACCTTGTTTCCTAAATAGTCTGCACATGCACATTGTTCACAGCACCTGTTAGTTAAGCCCTTAGAGTCTCACAGCACACTGCCAGATTGTTATCTTGTACACTTTCCAGCGCCCATCACAGTCCTGTTTTTGTCTTGCCGTGTACTGAACTTTGCTCTGTTACCTCGACCATGCCTTTTGCCTCATCCCAGATGTCGGTGTTTGCTCGTGCCTCTGACCCCTGCCTGTTTTTGACTGTGCCTCAGCCTGATCCTGTTTGTACCTCTGCTACGCTGACTGACCAAATATGTAACGAACCCTTGCCTGAAATAAAGACCATATTTTCTCTTTCACCTAAGTCAAGTCTGGGAGTCTGTATTGCGGGTCCAGCCACCCCGTGTGACGGGCTCCCGCCCGTCCTGACATTATTAATGTAAATAAAGTGTTAAATTATTCAGCATTATGTTGTCATATGTTATGTATTATGCTGTACTTTTGCGTCTAATGGTATGAGTGGGTTAGGGGGTGGTGGTGGTGGGCAGGGGGGCTGGGGGGGGTGGTGGTATTGTCCCTACCAAAGCTGAGACCAAACCTACGCCCTTGACCTGATTATAGCAGCCAACAGAAGAGACAAAAACAGACAACAGTGAAAAATAAAATAAAAAAAAACAAAATGACATAACCTCTCAGCTAAACCTCCACCTCAAACCCAGGAACCAAAGTGAAAGACACAGAGAGGGACACAGATTTCCAGTAAGAACATGACGTCTCTGACAAACCTGTCAAACCAATTAGAGAGAAACTCCAACAATCACACACACCCACAAGAACAACAGCCTTTAAATTGCAGGATGTGATCAGAACACAATGTTTAAATTCCTTCTCAGCTTCACTGTCAATGTGTGCAGTTTGCTACAGTCTGAACAATCTGTTTCCATGTGTGTGTGTTTGTGGAACTAAAGCCTGATGGTGTGTGTGTGTGTGTGTGTGTGTGTGTGTGTGTGTGTGTGTGTGTGTGTGTGTGTGTGTGTGTGTGTGTGTGTGTGTGTGTGTGTGTGTGTGTGTGTGTGTGTGTGTGTGTGGGTTTCCTACAGGATGTGTTCGAGGGTCCTCAGGAAGCTGTTAGACTCTGAGGTCTGTGCCCGTCTGCACACAGTGAAGACTCACTCTGTCCTCCTCCTGCTGCTCTTACAGACCTTTAATGCACCAAAAACACTAAACACACATTCATGGTTTTGGTGTGTGCTCGTGCCCACGGCATCATGGGTAACTTTCAGACCTGTGAAAGACTCACAAATCATACAATTACAGTAAAGACTTACAAATTATAGTTACAGTAATGCAGGGTAGTCATGACAACCAAGTACCCATGCAACTTCTCTACTGACTTGATAAGCCTATCTGTGCACATGCTCAGCGTGAAGTTGTGATCAGAGTGCACGTTGTTGAGGCCGAAGGATTTTCAGGCTTGTCTGTATAAAGGGCCTGTCACAGCGGCATATTTGTAGAGCTGTTCATTGCAGCATTGTGTTTCATTTAAATACACCCGAAATATGCGCATACTCAGCCTTTAACTGTGTTTGCTCATACTTGCAGCTACGTATGTTCGCGTTTTAATGTGTGCCACGCTGCACCAGTTTCAGTGCTATTTTCTGCCTCTGTGGAAGTGCGCTCTGTTCTCTACTGCATGGTGTGGTGCGGCTCAAAAACATCATTTAACATTATTTATTTTATTTTTTTTATGCAGCGAGTGCGCGTTTATTTTAGAGTCACAACTCTTTTCAGCATTGATCAGACTGATCGATCAGGTCTCTGATGAGCGCACCGACATGCAGCGAGTGCGCGTTTATTTTAAAGAGTCACAGCTCTTTTCAGCTTTGATCATACTGATCGATCAGGGCGTTTGATGAGCGCACCGACATGCAGTGAGTGCGCATTTATTTTAAAGAATCACAGCTCTGATTAGACACACACAGAGAGAGAGAGCACTTTTATGAAACAATGCGACACAGTTAAACAGTCCTTATATAATTAGTCCAGTATGATAAAGTGAAGCAACGACCTTGCAGTATTTATAGCTCCAGAAGAACAACAGGGAGATGTGAAGTGGCGCACAGTACCGTGTTGAAGCGTGGGCAGGCTCACAATAGCGGACAGTAGCACAGCGCTGTGTGTACTCACGTGAAGGCTCCATGCTGTGCTGTATGCCGAAGAAAATTAAACATGTTTAATTTCTTCCATCCTACGTGCATAGCCCTCAACATACTGCTGCGTATTGAGAAAAAACTCCTTGTGAAGTGGGCGGAGAGCTGCTCATTACAGCGTAGATGATACGCTATAATGAGCAGCTCTACGAATACGCCACTGTGACAGGGGCTAAAGAAAAGTGTCAAGTCATTGACTGCTTGTCATAACAGGCTTTTAATACAAAGCTTTGGATGCTATTTCAACCAGAGAGTGTGCTCTGATTGGAACAGCGTAAAATGTGGCTTTCTGAGCCCAACTTTTATTCACATCAGGGCAAGAGGAAGTTATGCATATAGTGTTAACGGAATGCATCTATCAGGACAGGGGGCATTATACATACAGTGTTAAAGCCCCTTTGCGTATTCGTAGAACTGCTCATTGCAGCGTATCTTCTACGCTGCAATGAGCAGCTCTCCGCCCACTTTGCATGGAGTTTTTTCTCAATACGCAGCAGTATGCTGAGGGCTACGCGTGCAGGATGGAAGAAATTAAACATGTTTAATTTTCTTCAGCATACAGCACAGCATGGAACCTTCACGCGAGTACACTCAGCGCTGTGCTATTGTCCGCTACTGTGAGCCCGCCCACGCTTCAACACGGTACTGTACGCCATTTCACACCTCCTGCTGGGCTCCATTGTTCTTCTGGAGCTATAAATACTGCAAGATCATTGCTTCACTTTATCATACTGGACTCATTATATGAGGACTGTTCACCGTGTCGCAAAGCTGTTGAAGTTTCATAAAAGCGCTCTCTCTCTCTCTCTCTCTCTCTCTCTCTCTCTCTCTCTCTCTGTCTGGTCAGACTTGTGACTTTAAAATAAAAGCGCTCTCCCTCACATTTGTGACCTTAAAATAAAAGCACTCTCCCTCACACTCTCTCGCTCTCTGTGTATCTGGTCAGACTTGTGACTTTAAAATAAAAGCGCGCTCCCTCACACTCTCTCTCTCTCTCTCTGTGTCTGACCAGACCTGTCACTGTGACTTTAAAATAAAAGCATTCTCTTGCGCGCACGCGTTCTCCCTCACTCACTCTCTGTCTGTGTGTCTAATCAGACCTGTGACTCTAAAATAAAAGCGCACTCACTGCTTGTCAGTGCGATCATCAGATGACCTGATCGATCAGGTCTGATCAAACCTGATCAGAACTGTGACTCTTTAAAATAAAAGTGCACTCGCTGCATGTCAGTGTGGTCATCAGATGACCTGATCGATCAGGTCTGATCAAATCAGCGGACCTGAACGGAGCAACCATAGGTTTAAAAGTTTAAGAGTCACAGTGTTTCGTTCAGGACAGCCTTTACCACAGCCAGATTCAGCAGCATCTGGACACAAAGAAAATGATCCACCAAGACAAATAATAATAATAATAATAATAATAATAATAATGTTAAATGACTGTTTTTAAGCCGCATGACACCTGCAGTAGAGAACAGAGTGCACTTCCACAGAGGCAGAAAATAGCACTGAACTGGTTTAATAGTGGCATGGTACACGCGACTGTGTGCACACATTAAAACGCGAACACACGCAACTGCAAGTATGAACAAACAGTGAAAAAGGCTCAGTACGCGCATATTTTCGGCGTATTTAAATTAAACACAATGCTGCAAAGAGCAGCTCTACAAATATGCCAATGTGAAAGGGGCTTAAGAGAATACATCTGTTCACACATAAACACAGAGTTGATTAAGAAAGAAACAATGGTTGTTCTCCTATCTATAAGAATGACAGGGCTGTGATGAGCAAAGGGTCCTTTCATTTACAAGAGTGTCTATTCATTGTGACATGGATGAGGCGTCACTTGGGGTCTCGGAGCCATGTCCCACTGTGAGACTGTCTGGATGGCATTGTGATTGATCAGGGTTTTAGCAGTGTCACACGGAGCAATTTGTGTGACAAGACAGTGTAAAGGTGCCCTGACACGAGCATGTTTTTGCTTCGTGCAGCAGCACGACCTGTGTCATGATGATCCCACCCGCTGGGTTCACAGCTGGACGCCATTCTTTGTTCTACCGGCTGCCACGTGCTCTGCACTGGATGCTGCGTATATAAAATAATTATTTTGTGGCAGATTAATAATTTTTTTCTGCAAATTGGCCGTTGAAAATGGCTTTAGTCACTTCCTGAATCACAGAGGAGGCTGCAGCCAGGGCCGTTTGTGTGCGTGCATGCGCACGCCTAACAAGCTGCAGAAAGCATTTTGACCCATCTAAAAAGGTAATTATTTAACCTGTTTACATCGCCATGGCTTGATAAAGCAGTTGCGTGTTTTTTCCTTCTTATGTGCAGCTGTTAAAGTATTTATTTTTATGTTTATAACAGATTTAACTTCTTGTTATAATTGTTCAGACGAGCTGCGCTCTGATGCGAACCAATGGTGTCACCACTCACTTTGTTCACTGCTTATTTACTCCACTTGACGAGCTGCACGTCGTGTTGGAGATTAGATCACGCCACATAGCTTGACATTTGTGCATGAAAGATTTTTTGAACATTTAAAAATTCTCTGTGCGCAATAGCACACACCGGTGCCCCTCTGGCATCCTGTCTGCACCAGTTAAAGACAAGTTTACTCTCCAGCACCACACAGGTCATGGTGTGTCATGAAGAAAAGGCAGGCTTGTGTCAGTGCACCTTAAGGAATGGTTTTATCAGGTGTGCCACAAAAGGCTGTTGATCAGTACCTTTCCCACCAAGCAAGTCTTTAACATTTAACTAACAGAAGGGTTATAGTCAGCCAAACAGAACTTTAAACATTTGATCAAACATTTAGTAAAAAAACAGAACATTTACTTGAATAGAAAAGTAATATTTATCATTTTAGTTTCCACCTTCCCCCCTTTTGATCATACTTGATCAATCAATTAGATAAGACTTTCTTGATCTCACAGGGGAGAAATTCACATGTTATGTCAGCTCTTTAAAAAACACACAAGATGGGTGTGAGTAGAGAAAAATGTGCATCAAACAGTGTGTGCAAGGATAAGCAATAATAATACAATAAAATAAGAAAATGAGGTAGAAATATAGTGTGTGTGTATATATATATATATATATATATATATATATATATATATATATATATACACACACACACACACATACAGTGAGGAAAATAAGTATTTGAACACCCTGTGGTTTTGCAAGTTCTCCCACTTAGAAATCATGGAGGGGTCTGAAATGTTCATCTTAGATGCATGTTCACTGTGAGAGACAATCTAAAAAAAAAAAAGAAAAATCTGGAAATCATAATGTATGAATTTTTATAATTTATTTGTATGTTACTGCTGCAAATAAGTATTTGAACACTTACCAACCAGCAAGAATTCTGGCTGTCACAAACCCGTTAATTTTTCTTTAAGAAGCCCTCTTATTCTGCACTCTTTACCTGTATGAATTGCACCTGTTTGAACTTGTTACCTGTATAAAAGACACCTGTTCACGCACTTAATCAATCACACTCCAACCTGTCCACCATAGCCAAGATCAAAGAGCTGTCTAAGGACACCAGGAATGAAACTGTAGACCTGCACATGACTGGGGTGGACTATAAGACAACAACTGTTATGATTATTTATTAGAAAGTGGAAGAAACACAATCTCCCTCGGTCTGGGATTCCATGCAAGATCTCACTTTGTGGGATAAGGATGATTCTGAGAAAAATCAGAACTACACAGGAGGACCTGGTCAATGACCTGAAGAGAGCTGGGACCACAGTCACAAAGATTACATTAGTAACACATGATGCTGTCATGGTTTAAAATCCTGCAGGGCAGCAAAGTCCCCCTGCTCAAGGCAGCACATGTCCAGGCCCGTTTGAAGTTCACCAGTGACCATCTGGATGATCCAGAGGAGGCATGGGAGAAGATCATGTGCTCAGATGAGACCAGAATTTTGGGGAAAGTGTAGTGACACGGACCCACAACAGGGGGCGCAAATGAACGGTCAATAGATGAGCCAAAAGGTAACAATTTAATGTTGTGAATGTGCACAACGAGTCTCCAGACCTGAACTCAATAAAAAATCTTTGGAGGGAGCTGAAACTCCAAACCTCTAAGATGTAGAGAAGATCTGTATGGAGGAATGAACCAAAATCCCTGCTGCATTGTGTGCAAACCTGGTGAAAAACTACAGGAAACGTTTGACCTCTGTAATTGCAAACAGAGGCTACTGTAGCAAATATTAACATTGATTTTCATAGGTGTTCAAATACTTATTTGCAGCAGTAACATACAAATAAATTATTTTTAAAAAATCATACATTGTGATTTCCGGATATTTTTTTTTTTAGATTATGTCTCTCACAGTGGACATGCACCTAAGATGAAAATTTCAGACCATTCCATGATTTATAAGTGGGAGAACTTGCAAAACTGCAGGGTGTTCAAATACTTATTTTCCTCACTGTGTATGTGTATATATATATATATATATATATATATATATATATATATATATATATATATATATATATATATATATATATATATATATATATATATATATAAGTACATATGCATATATAAGCATGATTGGAATTGAAAAAAAAGTTGGAGCATCTTATTTACAATATGTGAAGTGGAATTTAGATGTGATAAGGTGACATTAGTGCTGGGATTTGTAAACGAGTTGTTATTGCACATGATTTGTGGACATATTAATATTGCATGTGATTTGAGGACATATTATTGCATGTGGTTATTTCACAGTATTATTGTACAGTCTGACAGCGGCAGGGAGGAACAACCTGTGGTATCGTTCCTTTTTGCACTGAGGGTGCCTCAGTCTGTCACTGAAGGAGCTACTCAGCTCCACTACAGTCCGGTGCAGAGGGTGAGAGGGGTTGTCCATGATGGATTTGAACTTGGTTAACACCCTCCTCTCAGCCACCTCCTCCAGAGAGTCCAGAGGACAACCCAGGACAGAGCTGAACGTCCTGACCAGCTTATTCAGTCTCTTTCTCTCCCGCTCTGTGCTGTCCGGGGCCCAACAGACAACAGCATAGAGGAGAGCAGAGGCTACAACAGAGTCATAGAAGGTCTTAAGCAGAGGCCTGCTCACTCCAAAGGATCTTAGTCTCCTCAGGAGGTGGAGGCGACTCTGGCCTTTCTTCTACAGGGCTTCAGTGTTGTGAGTCCAGTCCAGTTTGTTGTTGAGGTGAACACCCAGGTATCTGAAACTGTCCACAGTCTCTATGTCCTCCTCCTGGATGTTCACCGGTGGGTGAGGTGGTGGTTTCCTCCTGAAGTTGATCACCATCTCCTTCATCTTACTGGTGTTGAGACACAAGTGGTTACGCTCACACCAGTCCACAAAGTCTGTGATGACTGACCGGTACTCCAGCTCATTCTCCTCAGACACACAACGAGTCATCAGAGAACTTTTGGATATGGCAGCTGTCCGTGTTGTAGGTGAAGTCCGAGGTGTAAAGGGTGAAAGGGAAAGGTGAGAGGACAGTGCCCTGGGGGGCCCCGGTGCTGCACTTTACCACCTCAAACTGACAGCCGCACAGCCGCACGTATTGCGGGCAGTCAGTGAGGTAGTCGATGGTCCAGGCGGCGAGATGTCCATCCACACCTGCGTCCTCCAGCTTCCCCTGCAGCAGCGCCAGTCTGATGGTGTTCAAAGCGCTGGAGAAATCAAAGAACATGACTCTCACAGCACTCTCGCCGGTCTCTAGGTGGGTGAGCACTCGCTGCAACACGTAGATGACAGCGTCATCTACCCCGATGTTGGGCCTGTAGGTGAACTGCAGTGGGTCTAGGATGTCGCTCACCACGGTGCGGAGGTGAGACAGGACGAGGCGTTCCATGGTCTTCATGAGGTGGGAGGTCAGGGCAACTGGTCTGTAGTGGGCTGGTTCCTTGGCGTGCGGTGTTTTACCTTTTTTTCATAATTCATAATGAAATAGCAAATTAAGTATTATATACAAATTAGAACATAACATGGCATCTGCACTGTCACACTTTTACAAGTTTAAAACATGTCTTAAGGTAACATTCTTCACGTTACTGTTTTACATAGAACATTGATATTTTAGTAAACATTTTCATCAAGGCAAATATAATGTTTACATCCATATGTCATTCTCCCCTGTTTCTGTCTCTGAATCATCCATATAGTGAGAAATAAGAACAAGTCTGAGTCTGATTCTCCTTCATTCAGTGCAGTTGTATTTGTGGATTTAGATAAAAGCATGTATGTAGAGGGCTTAGGTTCACACACTGCTCTATCAATGCATCCTAAGATTAAAGCTGAAATACAGCAACAGCCACAAACTGCAAAAATACCAAAAATACTGCTAGTTACGTATAATCATAATCAACTTGCTCCATTTGCCATGTGCGAAGTTAGCAAACAGGTCTATCAAAGGATTGTTTGTGCCAGAATGTTCCTTCATCTTGACTGATGCACTGAGGGCCTTGTCAGTGTTCCATTTAAAGCTGTATTATTTGAAATGAAGTTGCAACAATCTTGTCCAAGCATAGCACAAACACCTCCCTTTCTGCCAAGAGCATCTCCAAAGCTTAACTATTTTTGAACACTATAAGGGAAGTGGCTGCTAACTTGTTCATGTATGGCTGCTACAGCATCTCTTATAAAATTTGACAACCTTTGCACACTGAAGTGTATGCAACACTGGTATACAAATATTTAGAAGTTGAATTCAAATATGACAATAACAATGGCTGATTAGCTATTATATAACGGCTGAGTGGATTCTTGTCATTTGATTGGTGCTTTGTATGTCACGTGACATGGATTAATTCATCCCATTTGTGCGGCATGGTTCCATTTAGAGTGCAAATTTGGTTCCATACGTTTGGTACCATTGCACTCTCACGTGCACGCGCACATGCACAGCCTCGTGCATGCGCGCACATGTGATCACACACCCACACACATAACCAATCCACTGTGCTGCCTGCAGGTTGTTAGCAGGAAGAGAGAACAAAAGCTGGACTCATTTCTGCCGTGATTTTTTTCTTTTCTTTTTTTTTGCTGCACTGAGGATGTATAGTCTTATTTTTGTTGTTCACGCATGCACAAGCGCTGACCAGGTTGCGTGTGTGTGTGCATGTGCGCTGGGGACATGACTCTCCTGAGACATCATTTGAGCGAACTGATACTGCTAATTCTTGTAAGATACAGACACACACACAAAACAAATCCACTGTGCTGCCTGTTACTACTCAATACATACACAAACATACTCAATCTATGCGCTGTATATTCGCCGTCATCTGCTGATATCCGTAACTGACAGGGATTTGCAGCTTGGCAGCGGACTGAGACAGGGTGTAAAACGGATATTTTGCGTGCCCATCATGTCCACATCACAAACTAAAATAAGTTGTAGTGACTGCATACAGATTGGCCACAAATAAAGCATTTTTATTACATCTGCTTTGCATCTGATTTGTGGCAGATGCAAATCAGATGCGCTGTGTTCACAGCTGGACGCCGTTCTTTGTTCTACCAGCTGCCACGTGCTCTGAGCTGGATGCTGCCGATATAAAATAATTATTTTGTGGCGGATTAATCATTTTATTCTGCAAATTGCCTTTTGAAAATGGCTCTAATCACTTCCTGAATCACAGAGGAAGCTTTCTGCAGCTGGGCCATTCATGCACGCACGCGTTTGAACGGCCCAGCTGCAGAAAGCATTTTGAGCCGTCTAAAAAGGTAATTATTTGACTTGTTTACATTGTCAATGCTTGATAAAACAGTTGCGTGTTTTCCTTCTTGTCTGCAGCTGTTACAGTATTTATTCTTATGTTTATCACAGATTTACCTTCTTGTTATAATCGTTCAGACGAGCTGCGCTCTGATGCGATCCGCTGACGTCACCACTCGCCATGTTCACTGCTTCTTTACTCCAATCAACTTGTCCAAGTCCAGCTATTGTTCCAGAGGCTGTATTGTTGGTGTGAATAGTGATGCCGACGGCCGGAGTGCGCTTCTTTTATGACCGCAATGCAGATGCCGTGCACGCGCAACACGTGTGCGATGCATCATAATACACCCGTACTGCTGTGATAATCGCAATGCGTCAGATCCGTTTCCTCACTACATGCGTTATACAACCGTGATTGTTCCTGATATATTCACTATATATCATTAATATATCTGTAATTCATACTGGGACATTTGTCATTTTTGGCCATTTTTGTTGCGGATGACAACGAATGCCCGTAATTTGTATACTCAATTCATGCGCAATTAATCCTCTCCCCAGTGGGACAGGGCCATAATGTACAACGGTTCTCAGGTCAGCTTGGTGTATAAATCTCATTGTTCCAGGCAGTGATAGTTGTTAGCTGGAACAAACAGGACAAATAGTGTTGTTGTAAAGGACAGTAATCAGGGCGCTGAAGAGCAAACTTCACTTTGCCCCAGAACGACATGAACAGGAAGTGATCACAGCTCACAGCAAATCCCAATGAAAGCAACACTGAACTGCTCACCTGTTAACAAAACACAATAACAGCACCTATAAACCAAGATAATATATTCACCAGCGTTTTAGGCAGAACATACAAAGCACAGCCACTAATCAGTCCCATGTCATTCTGGTCTGGCACCCACAAAGTGGGAGGGTAGGAGGGAACTTTCAAATTTGGCATGGAGTGGGAGGAGACTCCTCAGTGTCCTTGAACAATGTCAAAGCTCAATGAGCAATAAGCTGTTCACCGATCTCCCATGTGTATGCATTAACAGTAATACACCATAAATGCATCAGTTTCTCAATTCAACACAAAAGGACCAATACTTTTCCACGTTTTAGAGGCAGAAAATTTAGTTGGATTGCTGCAGCCACAAAGCAGTCATCAAAATAAACCTCTGTCACTGTTTGTTTTTCATCAGCCTCAATGACAAAGTTGCATTGACTTAAATCACAAAAAAAGCTGCACAATGCATATTTTGATTATTTACTTATTTTCTCTAAATTTGGTGAGATCATATGTTTAATGCATTCTAGCAGCATGTCACCATTAAGTGACACCAAGTACCAGTTATAGACAAACAAAGAATTATTCACGTCTTAAGATAACCACTCCCAGACTCACTCACATACACACTCAGAGCTCTGTATTAAAATTTGGTGGCGCCAAGATCAATTATCTAATTTACTTTTTTCTCCCATTCACAGTTAGTACAGCCGTAGGCAAAATTTCTATAGGTTGAAGTTTCAAAAAATATAATATGGATTAGAAACTTTTCTAAGTCTGCAGTCCTTTTAAAACCCAATTCACCTCTGGAGGATTTTGATGGAATTTCATGCAAATAGTCATTCACTTTGCCTTCAAAACTTGTGTCTGTGTCATGTTCCACGGTGGGTGTACATATAGTGTTTGTGTCTGATTCACCGTTTTGCCAAGCTGGCCGTCTGTCGTGGTCAGTCCGCAGTGTGCTGGCTCTGTTAGGTCCTCCACCACATCTGCCTCGCTCACAAGAAAACCTCCATGTCCATTGTGGGCACCGAGAGGACCAGAGGTTACACAAACACAGCAACCGTCTGGATTTTCAGTGTCTCTGGGTGGGAGCTGGTTGTTGGCCTCCAATCAAAGTTCTGTCGGCCATGATGACACCCTCTGTCATCAGACATCATGGTGAGTGCAGCAGCGGACGTTTCAAGGGTATTATCAGTCTCTCCTCTTGGTGCCTTTCCTCTCTTTTCTTGTTTCACTCTCTGACGGACTTCAGGTCTCAGACCAGGGACCAGGCAGGACTTCAGAACAGCTTTACACAGTGTGTCTTTGTCTGCATCTCTCCCATGTCCACAGCCTCATCAGGTTTCTGTTTGCAGGCTTGGATTGCTGGCATGTCCACAGCAGCTGGACATTTAGCTTCAAATTCAGCACAGACACGCCACACATGGACTCATAGTTGCAGTGATCATCCCAGGTGATGGTCTGTTGTCTCAGTCTTTGTGCTGCAGCTTGAATTTTCAAACACAGCCAGACAGGATGAGACTTTTCAGGAGGCTGGTTAATTCTTCACCTGCTGGTCTCCAGGCATGACAGAAAACAGTCAGCTGTTCAGGACTGGGTGTGTGAAGACAGGATAGCTGTGGTTTTTGGAGTGGCTGGGTCAGCGATAAACAGAACACCAGTCTTCCCTGTGGACTTTGACCTTTGGCACAGCAAGGCTCAGGTGGGGTGGGGGTGAGAGAGAGAGAAAAAAAAACAACAAAGATCAGTAGGTGATGTTTGTCCCACGGGTGTGTGTGTGTTTCTTCCTTTCTCATTCTGAAGCTTTTCTTTTTTTAAACACATTAACTGCAGCATAACAATCTTCTATCTGTCACATCCACTGTCCTTACCCTCATTATATATATATATATATATATATATATATATATATATATATATATATATATATATATATATATATATATATATATATATATATATATATAGTAAGCCCCTTTGGCTGCTCCCTTCTTTGCACTCGGGGTCGCAAATCCAAGGTGGATCTGCATGTTGAATTGGCACAGGTTTTACGCCGGATGCCCTTCCTGACGCAACTCCACATTACATGGAGAAATGTTTCAGGGGTGGGATTTGAACCCGGAACCTTCTGCACTGAAACCAAGCGCATTAACCACTTGGCCATCACCCCCTATATATATATATTAATATAATATATATAATATATATTAATGTTGTGTGTTGGGGGGTTTGGCTGGACATTTTGGTGCTGCTTTTCTTTTCTTTGCTCTCCAGGTGATATGCAAACTGTTTTTCTGTGGAGAAGGTGCTGGCGGAAGAGTCCTTCACCCTCATCAGAACTATTGGCTGCACCTGTGGAGGATGCTCACGTGCAGACCCAACGACTTGCAGCACCTGTGGATGATGCTCACGTGCAGACTTAAAGACTTTCAGCTGAAGCAGATTATGAGATGGTGTTCTGCATTTAAGCCATGAGTGATTTGAGCAGAATTGCCGGGAACTCGACCTTGTGATGTTCGTTTGTGAGACGCTGAGGACCGCGCCAGGGTTTGACACATCGTGCCTGTGAAGGAGGATGGGTGAGGGACACATGCTGTCAGCACACATCAGAGGTGATTACTGTCTGAATAATTGTTAATAGTAATTTGGCATTTTGTTACGCAGTATATTTGAACATTAATGAGAATTGTGCAGTTTGCTCCTCACTGCCGTGGCGTACAGATTATTGATCCTCCACCTGTTGGCAGAAGTTGCTCATTTACATAAAGTTTAAATTCAGACCTGAATGTGTTGCTGATAGTGTGTGCTTCTGAAGGATATTTGGTGTAGCTCTGTTGACTTAAACTCACCTTTTCCGTCCTTCACAGAGTCAGTTTGTTATATCCACCTGGGGGGTGTTCGGCGGTGAAGCTGAGTCCAGAAGTGCCGGGCTTTGATCCATTTGGAGAGCGCGCCGTCCTTCACCTTGCCAGGCAGCTGACAATTTATGTTGTACACGAATTATTGCATAGAGAGCATATTTCACCCATACTAGCCTCTCTTCATTGGCTTCCTGTTAATTCTAGAATAGAATTTAAAATTCTTCTTCTTACTTATAAGGTTTTGAATAATCAGGTCCCATCTTATCTTAGGGACCTCTTAGTACCATATCACCCCAATAGAGCGCTTCGCTCTCTGACTGCAGGCTTACTTGTAGTTCCTAGGGTTTGTAAGAGTAGAATGGGAGGCAGAGCCTTCAGCTTTCAGGCTCCTCTCCTGTGGAACCAGCTCCCAATTCAGATCAGGGAGACAGACACCCTCTCTACTTTTAAGATTAGGCTTAAAACTTTCCTTTTTGCTAAAGCTTATAGTTAGGGCTGGATCAGGTGACCCTGAACCATCCCTTAGTTATGCTGCTATAGACGTAGACTGCTGGGGGGTTCCCATGATGCATTGTTTCTTTCTCTTTTTGCTCTGTATGCACCACTCTGCATTTAATCATTAGTGATCGATCTCTGCTCCCCTCCACAGCATGTCTTTTTCCTGGTTCTCTCCCTCAGCCCCAACCAGTCCCAGCAGAAGACTGCCCCTCCCTGAGCCTGGTTCTGCTGAAGGTTTCTTCCTGTTAAAAGGGAGTTTTTCCTTCCCACTGTAGCCACGTGCTTGCTCACAGGGGGTCGTTTTGACCGTTGGGGTTTTGCATGGTTGTTGTATGGCCTTGCCTTACAATATAGAGCGCCTTGGGGCAACTGTTTGTTGTGATTTGGCGCTATATAAAAAAAATTGATTGATTGATTGATTGACTTCCTGGCTTAATTGCAAATCAGCTTCCCACCCTGCAGGCATAGAACACCCTGTTCACAAAACTCCACTGCAGTGGAAGCTGATTTAAACGACCAACATACAGCTCAATATAATAAGGTGTGAGGGACACCACATTTACTGACTGTATAAATGTTAGTCACAAAATCTAACATACCTCAGGAAGTGTGCTGACAAGCGTGAGACCTCACCCCCTCCTCTTTCACAGACCATGCATCAAACCTGGACGTTCTCTGCATCCACTGATGATGAGATGGCTCTCGAGATGACGATCTCACCCGTCTGGTCACAAGGTCGAGTCTCTGGCAAATACACACTGTGTACTCCAGTCTTAAATGCCACCATGTTCCAATCCATTGTAGATGCACCACAGCTGTGAGTCCTGACGAGCCGCAGGTGATCAGCCTCAGGTGATCAGGGTGAGGTCCTGATAAACTCAGCTACACAGCCACTCAGTCCCAAATGCAAGCCACCTGGAAGGAAAAACAAAAGACAGGACAGAAAACAGAAACAAAAGGCAGCCAGGCCCCCCCCCAGCCAATACAACAGCACCCCACCCTCACGGGAAGCCTCCCGGCGACCACACAAACCCGGCCCAGGAGAAACACCCCCCTCCAGGGGCCATGGCTGGAAACCGTATCTGTATTCGTCTTCCAACAGAATGGTTGATGTCTTCTCCTCTGGCTGCATCTTTGCCTTTGTTTCTGTCAGTCACTTAGCACAGGTGTGGCCAGGAGTTCTTAAACCTGTGCGGTCAGCCTTTGTCCAACCATGTTCACAGTCTGATTAGTCATAAAACAAAAAAAGACAAACACAAACAACCAAACCACCCCCCCCTCCCCAGGGGACCGTCCCATCAAACCCCGGGAAGAGGAGAAAAGAAAAACACAACCCAAACTTAAGCTTACAAATAAAAACGCTAACACCCCCCCCCCCCCCCCCCCAGAGGACCATTCCATCAAACCCCGGGAAGGGGAGAAAAGAAAAACAACCCAAACTTAAGCTAACAAATAAAACCACTAACACCCCCCCCCCTAACGACATGTAGGGACCAACACCCCCCAGAGGACATCCCGCCAGCTCCAGGAGTAATAACCACAGCCGAGGTCCCTCTGGGATCCAATGTCACCCACGGGGACTCCCAGCGCCTCCCAGAGGACCATTCCATCAACCCCAGGAGACGCCTCCCCTCATGACCAACGGACCCAGCCCCGGCCGTCTATGGCTAGATGGACCCACAGCCCTTTCCCCCCCAGAGGACACCACAGTCAAACCCTGAGGGCGGAAACTGGGGGGAAAACAAAAGGAGAAGAAAAAAAAAAACATACAAACAAAACAACCCCAACCCCACCCCCTTTGGCGCAGTGGAAACTGGAAGCACGTCCAGTGTCACCAACCGTGACTATACCCCAGAAGCCAACCGGGAGGAGTGGAACAGCGGTTATGGCAGACGGCACAAAACGGAGCCACTCCTCCGACTCCCAAACCAGCCACCAGCTGCGGGTATATCCCACTGCCCCAAACCTCAGCCACGCCGATGGCAGACGGCTCAAAGGCGCGCTGAAGCCGGAGGTGGAACAGGGAATCAACAAACAAAAACACCCCCCCAGGTGCAGAGGTTACCTGGGAAACACCCAGCATAACCAAACTGCACCACTCCAGCAACGCCGACACTACGGCTCACTCGGCTGGAGCCAGAGGAGAAGAGAGGGAACAAAAAGAAAATACCCCCAACCCCCCCCCCTCCCCTCCTGGGTGCAGAGGTTACCTGGGAAATGCCCAGCATAACCAAACTGCACCACTCCAGCAACGCCGACTCTACGGCTCACCCGGCTGGAGTCAGAGGAGAAGAGAGGGCATAACAATAAACAAAACAAAAAAAAAGAAAAAAGAAAAACCAACCCAATTACCCCCCATCACCCTCCAGGGGACCGTCCCATCAAACCCTGGGGAGGTGAAACTAAAAGAAATAAAAAGAAAGACTAACAGACTAACATAAAGTTGCTTGGGTCCTTTTTTGTTACTCCAAACAGGCTGCAGGGTCACAACCCCAGACACTAATAGTGGAAAACAAAAAATAAAATCCCACACAAAAACCAACTCAAAAAACACCCACACAAAATGAACTAACACAAAACAAATAAGTGATTTATACCGTCAAGCTCAAACAAATGGAACACACCTGTTCCAACTTAAGAGCTTGACGGTAATGTGACTCAGTCACCAACAGAGGGAGCCAGAGTGCTAAAAATGAAAAACCCCCTTTGGTGACAGAAAATAATTCATGCTGCTTTTCCTGTGAGCAGCTGTGTGCAACACACAACCAAAAATGTGATTCAACTAAATAACACCGGAGCTGACACAACAGACGCAGTAGCTATCATTACCCGGGGAAACAGGGCTACGACTGTAACACAGGAAGCACCGCGACCCGTGCCACAGAGCTCCGCTGTGCGCGTTCACCCATTACAAACACACTCCTGCAGCTCCCGTTTAAACCTCTTATCCGGTCGAAGTGTGACGCGAAGCCGTCGCCAGTCACACTCCACCACGACCCACGGATAAGGCACAAACACAGGAAACACGGCTGCATGAGCGCTCAAATCAGTATTCAGTAATGGTTCTCCAACGCGCACCATCCGGGCGGAGAGCACCCGCAACTGATCCGGATAACTTCTGAACGTCTGCTGCCGCCTTCCCGGCGCGTTACCGTCTCTGCTACCGCTGGGTCCGTGATGTTTGGCCAGAGACTACTGTTATGTGTCGGATGCAGCCCGGAGAACCGACCAGCGTTTGAAGGACCCAGTATAAAATAAGCAGAGCACGGTACAAAGGATAACTGAGTTTAATAAACATAACAGTGATGTGAAAAAATACAAACAAATAAGTTCGCGGTCTGGCGTGGCGGATTTGCGGTGTGCTCCCAGCAGCACAAAACGGTCCGGAGCCAGAACCAGTTCGGACCCAAGGACCCCGCCGACACCCCCCAGGTGGCCGCGACAAACCGAGTCTGTGAAAGAAGAAATCATTATGTGAGTCCACACTCTACACACAGAGGGACCGCTCAAAGGTGTACAAACAGCAAACACTTCCTGGCTTAATTGCAAATCAGCTTCCCACCCTGCAGGCATAGAATACCCTGTTCACAAAACTCCACTGCAGTGGAAGCTGATTTAAACGACCAACATACAGCTCAATATAATAAGGTGTGAGGGACACCACATTTACTGACTGTATAAATGTTAGTCACAAAATCTAACATACCTCAGGAAGTGTGCTGACGAGCGTGAGACCTCACCCCCTCCTCTTTCACAGACCATGCATCAAACCTGGACGTTCTCTGCATCCACTGATGATGAGATGGCTCTCGAGACGACGATCTCACCCGTCTGGTCACAAGGTCGAGTCTCTGGCAAATACACACTGTGTACTCCAGTCTTAAATGCCACCATGTTCCAATCCATTGTAGATGCACCACAGCTGTGAGTCCTGACGAGCCGCAGGTGATCAGCCTCAGGTGATCAGGGTGAGGTCCTGATAAACTCAGCTACACAGCCACTCAGTCCCAAATGCAAGCCACCTGGAAGGAAAAACAAAAGACAGGACAGAAAACAGAAACAAAAGGCAGTCAGGCCTCCCCAGCCACACAACACCCACAGGCGAATGACGCAACCGACAGGCGTGAAAAAACTCGCACGAAGGTTCAAGCTTGGCTGATGCAAGTGCACATGATTCAAATCCATATAGTTTTTAAAAAAAATAAAAAGGTCGGACAGTTTTCTAACAGACCTCGTATATATATAATTTCCCCCTTTTTCTTACCCATGGATTCTTTTAATTTGTCTAATTGATTTCTGCTTAAGCTACATTTTTTCTCTTTTTCTTTTCCTGATTTGTTTCTCATTTTTCTCAGAAATTGCTTTTTCTTTTTTTTAACTCAGAAATTAAATGTCTTCCATTTCCTACAATCTCAGAAATAACACACCTCAGCGGTTAGTATTTCCTACAAAACTCAGAGTCAAAGAATGTTTCTTTGCTCCTACATAACTCAGAGAATAAAGAAATCCTCCTACTCTCACAATTAACACACTGTAGCATTAATTCCTACAAACCCAGAGAATAAACTTCTCCTACACTCAGAAATAACACATTATAGTATTATTTCCTACCAGGGCCGAACTCAGTTAAAATAAATTTTATTTTAACCTACGTATAATGCCTGTTGACAAACAATCAATTTTATCTTTCACATCAAAAAATGACAGCCTTTCTCACCTGTTGTTAATACAGCACCCATGATTCGTGGAAATGCTGCACTGACGATCGAACCGGTCGGTCCTCATCTTCCGTTAAAACTTAAACTGGGTAAGAGGCAGATCACTGGATCTATTTGGCCGTTAAACCGATCCGATTCAACGGACCAGCGAGCATCCTGTTAGTGACGCCAACTGTTGAGGCTGAAGGATTTTCAGGCTTGTCTGTCAAAGAAAATAGTCTAGACATTGACCGTTTGTCAAATAACAGGCTTTTTATGCATACGAAGTACTTCGGATGCTGTGCGCCAACCAGGGTGTCCTGGGCTGTGATGATCAAAGGGTCCTTTCATTTACAAGAATGTCTTTTTATTGTGGCATGGATCAGGAGTCCCTTGGGGGTCTCAAAACCATGTCCCACTGTGAGACTGTCTACAGTGCTTCTTCTCGCATTGTGATAAACAATGTCCCACTGTGAGTCATTGACCAGAGTTGAATTCTGCAGTGTCACTCAGAGATCATTTGTGTGATTAGGCAAGGGAAAGCTGGGGAAATGTCTCTTATCAGATACCTTCACACTAACATGCCTTAACTTTTAAGCCCCTGTCACAGGGGCGTATTCGTAGAGCTGCTCATTACAGCATATCATCTATGCTGTAATGAGCAGCTCTCCACCCACTTCACGAGGAGTTTTTTCTCAATACGCAGCAGTATGTTGAGGGCTATGCATGTAGGATGGAAGAAATTAAACAGTGGTGGGCACAGATAACCAAAAAATAACAGTAACAGTAACGGTAACAGATAATCAGATAACTGAAAAGTTGTCTTCGATAAAGATAAAACAATAAACCACCCAAAAATGTATCGGAAGTTACAGATAACCGATAACAGATAAATTCCAATATTACCTCTGACACATCTACAACTAGTAGTAGAACAAATTTAATAGCTTTTATAATAATATTAAAAACAACAACAGACCCCAACAATGAGACCACACTTTTCTTTCAACATTTGGCCCCTGCTGGAAGCTCTTGTTTACTACATAGCTCCCAGCACAGAGGCACTCCGAGAGCAGCCATAAAGCCAACTCTCTATCACTTACGACACTCCAGTCAGGCACAGGTCTTTAAAATAAAGTCATGCTGACTTATGGTTTTGATTATAAATAACATTAATACCGATAGAATAACTCCATTAATGTCAATTATGTCATCTGTACAAAGTTAAAATATAACATATATCTTTTAATGTTGAATAATGCACTAATTCTGAGGTTTTGTAACAAACAGACAGATCGCAAAGGATTCTGGGTAAAAGTGCCTCTGCTAAACACTGGCTGAGTCTCTCTTTTTGGAGCGAGGTGGAGGGGAAGGCGAAGGGCTACAAATCCCTCAGTTTGGAGGGGTAGGAGGAGCTTACTGCTGTCTCTGAAACAAACATGGTGCCGAAAGAGCCGCATAAATGAAGCGGCTTTCATTACAAATTACGCTGTTTAGAAAGTTATAACTTGCCAAAAAACTTTACAGGCAGTTGTCTATGACAGCAGCGTGTATGCTGCTGGATGCATGTTGCGTATGTTGTCGTTCTGAAGAATATCGTAACGTCGCTCGTCCGCTGCGTATAATGCACATACACACGAACGCTACGATAAGACACTTTTATATCTCACAACGGAGAAAATCATGATAAAGTGTAAGCACATTAATTTGTATGTTCATAAATCTTTGGATAATATCAATCCCTGCTGTTGGATTTCAAGATCTGTAACGTGTGTGTATTTTGTAAACAAATGGAGCCCTGAACACACTCATCTAATAAGCTTTCAGGCAGAAAATGAAAAGTTTCATCAATGGGAATAAGTTGGAAAATATATACACACATGTATATGTGTAACACATAACCTGACGTCCTAATAGACTGATATTATTTGTCAAGGAAATTTCTAAAGGAAATAAGGCTGGATGCAAAAAATGGGAGAATTTGAAAAAGAAATAAGGTTGTAATTCCATTAAAAAAGTGAAACTTGTATAATGTATACATTCATTGCACACAAAAAAAGCCATTTGCAAAGCCAAAAAGTTGATTTGACAATCATCTGACATAACCGGGGTCAAAATAAATAGAACACTGTTATCTACTGGTTCCCACACGCTTAGTGAACACTACTGACCAGTAGATGGCAGTAGAGGCCTTGAAAACAAAATTCCAGATACAGTAATCCCTGTCTGCTACATTTAAAATGCATGGAATTTAACAAACGCAAATAAAACCAACATCTATAGATGCAGAGAATATATTCAAGAGAGTTTTAGGCACTAGAGTTTAATGCTGTTGTCCGTGGAGCCTGAACAGAGTGTCTGAAATGCATTTGTCCTGTCGTGATGTACTGAGATTACATCATCCTACCCAAAATGCATTGTGGGTCACAGGATGTGCTCACAAAACCTTAAAAATTAGCACATTACTTTAAAACTAAAACATATATCTGATATTTTCACTTAATAAAACTTCAGACATGACAGTAATTTTAAATAACTTGTCCAAAATTTGTTTGGTTAAAATTTGAACCATAAGTTAAAAATGTATGCCTCTGGATGACTTAGGTGATATCGCCAGCCTATTGGTATGGTGTTAAAGGAAATGTTTTTTTTTTTCTTTTGGGGCTGTTTCTCCTTTGTTTGCAGAGGATTGAGATGCTTTTTATACAAGTGGCTCTCTTCTGTTTGCAAAGGTTATAGCTGTGCATCTGTTACAAAACTTTTAACAGGTGAGTGCTAAACTAATTTTAAAAATGCTTGTTGCTGTTCAGCTTTGTTTATTTTGTTTATCGGTTTAAAAGTTATCGGACAAAGATTAATCGGAAGATAATTGGTCTGATAATGGTTTTTAAAGTTATCTAAAAAGATAATCCGATAAAGAAAACATTATCTTCGATAATTATCTGTTATCGGATTATCGGAAGTGTGCCCACCACTGTAATTAAACATGTTTAATTTTCTTCGGCGTACAGCACAGCATGGAGCCTTCATGCGAGTACACGCAGCGCCGTGTTACTGTCTGCTGTTGTGAGCCCACCCATGCTGCAACACGGTACTGTATGCCACTTCACATCTCCCTGTTGTTCTTCTGAAGCTATAAATACTGCAAGATCGCTGCTTCACTTTATCATACTGGACTCATTATATGAGGACTGTTCACTGTGTCGCACTGTTCACTGTGTCGAGAGACCGCGCGCGCTATCAGACTCCTTAAATTAAAAGCGTCTCTCTCACTCTCTCCCTCTCTCTCTGTGTCACAGAGAGAGAGGGAGAGAGGGAGAGGGAGACCACGTGCGCTATCAATAAAAGCGCTCTCTCCCAGTTTAACGCGTCAGCGTTTTGTTCAGGGCAGCCTTTACCACAGCCAGACTCAGCAGCATCTGGACACAATGAAAGTGATCCACTAAGACAAATAATAATAATAATAATAATGATAATAATGTTAAATGACTCTGTTTTTGAGCCGCACAACACCATGCTGTAGAGAACAGAGCGCACTTCCACAGAGGCAGAAAATAGCACTGAACTGGTGCAGCATGGCACACGCGACTGTGTGCACACATTAAAACGCGAACACACGCAGCTGCAAGTATGAACGAACACTGTTATAGGCTGAGTATGTGCATATTTCGGGCGTATTTAAATGAAACACAACACCGCAATGAGCAGCTCTATGAATATGCCACTGTGACAGGGCTTTAGGTACAGAAAGGTGACAGGGCTGTCGAAGAGTACATTTAGTTAAAACAAAACATTTAGTAAAACATGCAATATTTATCATTTTAACACAGTTATTACAGTGTTATGTCACGATTATGATGGTACCTTCAAGTAAAGTGTTACCAAACAAACATTTCATGTAAATACTCAAAATTAAATATATATGGACATTTGCAATATCCACTGCTGTGATTGGTGAGAATCACAAAGGTTTTCCTGCATTATGTCTGGCTGAACGCAGCCCACGTAAAAACCATCATCGTGCTTCACTCTGTGGACACGCCCACCATCAGAGAGTCCAACAACCATCTGCTGCCTCCACAAAGACAGGAAGAGCTTCAGATGAACATTTTAAAAGATCAGTTTTAAACCTGCTCAAAAACCTCCACAATTCATTCTCCAACAGCTCAGTGGAACAAACAGAGGGAGGCCAGATGTGTGCTGGTGTAGTTTTCCCTCCCACCAGCAGGAGGTGTGCTAGTGTAATCGGTGTGTAACTTTGCAAAAACAATGTCGGACTCTGTAGTTTTCTCTGGGCCCCTCCCCAATCGGACCGGGAGTGACATGTTTAGCCGCATGTTCTCCTTGAATTGCTGGCTGTCTGAGTGGTGTCCAAAAAATGAGGTGGGCTTCATAGATAATTGGCAAAGCTTCTGGGGAAAACCTGGTCTTGTTAGGAGAGACGGCATCCATCCCACTTTGGATGGAGCAGCTCTCATTTCTAGAAATCTGGCCAATTTTCTTAAATCCTCCAAACCGAGACTATCCAGGGTTGGGACCAGGAAGCAGAGTTGTAGTCTTACACACCTCTCTGCAGCTTCTCTCCCCCTGCCATCCCCTCATTACCCCATCCCCGTAGAGACGGTGCCTGCTCCCAGACCACCAATAACCAGCAAAAATCTATTTAAGCATAAAAATTCAAAAAGAAAAAATAATATAGCACCTTCAACTGCACCACAGACTAAAACAGTTAAATGTGGTCTATTAAACATTAGATCTCTCTCTTCTAAGTCCCTGTTAGTAAATGATATAATAATTGATCAACATATTGATTTATTCTGCCTTACAGAAACCTGGTTACAGCAGGATGAATATGTTAGTTTAAATGAGTCAAGACCCCCGAGTCACACTAACTGCCAGAATGCTCGTAGCACGGGCCGAGGCAGAGGATTAGCAGCAATCTTCCATTCCAGCTTATTAATTAATCAAAAACCCAGACAGAGCTTTAATTCATTTGAAAGCTTGACTCTTAGTCTTTTCCATCCAAATTGGAAGTCCCAAAAACCAGTTTTATTTGTTGTTATCTGTCGTCCACCTGGTCGTTACTGTGAGTTTCTCTGTGAATTTTCAGACCTTTTGTCTGACTTAGTGCTTAGCTCAGATAAGATAATTATAGTGGGCGATTTTAACATCCACACAGATGCTGAGAATGACAGCCTCAACACTGCATTTAATCTATTATTAGACTCAATTGGTTTTGCTCAAAATGTAAATGAGTCCACCCACCACTTTAATCATATCTTAGATCTTGTTCTGACTTATGGTATGGAAATTGAAGACTTAACAGTATTCCCTGAAAACTCCCTTCTGTCTGATCATTTCTTAATAACATTTACATTTACTCTGATGGACTACCCAGCAGTGGGGAATAAGTTTCATTACACTAGAAGTCTTTCAGAAAGCGCTGTAACTAGGTTTAAGGATATGATTCCTTCTTTATGTTCTCTAATGCCATATACCAACACAGTGCAGAGTAGCTACCTAAACTCTGTAAGTGAGATAGAGTATCTCGTCAATAGTTTTACATCCTCATTGAAGACAACTTTGGATGCTGTAGCTCCTCTGAAAAAGAGAGCTTTAAATCAGAAGTGCCTGACTCCGTGGTATAACTCACAAACTCGCAGCTTAAAGCAGATAACCCGTAAGTTGGAGAGGAAATGGCGTCTCACTAATTTAGAAAATCTTCACTTAGCCTGGAAAAAGAGTTTGTTGCTCTATAAAAAAGCCCTCCGTAAAGCTAGGACATCTTTCTACTCATCACTAATTGAAGAAAATAAGAACAACCCCAGGTTTCTTTTCAGCACTGTAGCCAGGCTGACAAAGAGTCAGAGCTCTATTGAGCCGAGTATTCCTTTAACTTTAACTAGTAATGACTTCATGACTTTCTTTGCTAATAAAATTTTAACTATTAGAGAAAAAATTACTCATAACCATCCCAAAGACGTATCGTTATCTTTGGCTGCTTTCAGTGATGCCGGTATTTGGTTAGACTCTTTCTCTCCGATTGTTCTGTCTGAGTTATTTTCATGAGTTACTTCATCCAAACCATCAACATGTCTATTAGACCCCATTCCTACCAGGCTGCTCAAGGAAGCCCTACCATTATTTAATGCTTCGATCTTAAATATGATCAATCTATCTTTATTAGTTGGCTATGTACCACAGGCTTTTAAGGTGGCAGTAATTAAACCATTACTTAAAAAGCCATCACTTGACCCAGCTATCTTAGCTAATTATAGGCCAATCTCCAACCTTCCTTTTCTCTCAAAAATTCTTGAAAGGGTAGTTGTAAAACAGCTAACTGATCATCTGCAGAGGAATGGTCTATTTGAAGAGTTTCAGTCAGGTTTTAGAATTCATCATAGTACAGAAACAGCATTAGTGAAGGTTACAAATGATCTTCTTATGGCCTCAGACAGTGGACTCATCTCTGTGCTTGTTCTGTTAGACCTCAGTGCTGCTTTTGATACTGTTGACCATAAAATTTTATTACAGAGATTAGAGCATGCCATAGGTATTAAAGGTACTGCGCTGCGGTGGTTTGAATCATATTTATCTAATAGATTACAATTTGTTCATGTAAATGGGGAATCTTCTTCACAGACTAAGGTTAATTATGGAGTTCCACAAGGTTCTGTGCTAGGACCAATTTTATTCACTTTATACATGCTTCCCTTAGGCAGTATTATTAGACAGCATTGCTTAAATTTTCATTGTTACGCAGATGATACCCAGCTTTATCTATCCATGAAGCCAGAGGACACACACCAATTAGCTAAACTGCAGGATTGTCTTACAGACATAAAGACATGGATGACCTCTAATTTCCTGCTTTTAAACTCAGATAAAACTGAAGTTATTGTACTTGGCCCCACAAATCATAGAAACATGGTGTCTAACCAGATCCTTACTCTGGATGGCATTACCCTGACCTCTAGTAATACTGTGAGAAATCTTGGAGTCATTTTTGATCAGGATATGTCATTCAAAGCGCATATTAAACAAATATGTAGGACTGCTTTTTTGCATTTACGCAATTTCTCTAAAATTAGAAAGGTCTTGTCTCAGAGTGATGCTGAAAAACTAATTCATGCATTTATTTCCTCTAGGCTGGACTATTGTAATTCATTATTATCAGGTTGTCCTAAAAGTTCCCTGAAAAGCCTTCAGTTAATTCATAATGCTGCAGCTAGAGTACTAACGGGGACTAGAAGGAGAGAGCATATCTCACCCATATTGGCCTCTCTTCATTGGCTTCCTGTTAATTCTAGAATAGAATTTAAAATTCTTCTTCTTACTTATAAGGTTTTGAATAATCAGGTCCCATCTTATCTTAGGGACCTCATAGTACCATATCACCCCAATAGAGCGCTTCGCTCTCAGACTGCAGGCTTACTTGTAGTTCCTAGGGTTTGTAAGAGTAGAATGGGAGGCAGAGCCTTCAGCTTTCAGGCTCCTCTCCTGTGGAACCAGCTCCCAATTCGGATCAGGGAGACAGACACCCTCTCTACTTTTAAGATTAGGCTTAAAACTTTCCTTTTTGCTAAAGCTTATAGTTAGGGCTGGATCAGGTGACCCTGAACCATCCCTTAGTTATGCTGCTATAGACTTAGACTGCTGGGGGGTTCCCATGATGCACTGAATGTTTCTTTCTCTTTTTGCTCTGTATGCACCACTCTGCATTTAATCATTAGTGATTGATCTCTGCTCCCCTCCACAGCATGTCTTTTTCGTGGTTCTCTCCCTCAGCCCCAACCAGTCCCAGCAGAAGACTGCCCCTCCCTGAGCCTGGTTCTGCTGGAGATTTCTTCCTGTTAAAAGGGAGTTTTTTCTTCCCACTGTCGCCAAGTGCTTGCTCACAGGGGGTCGTTTTGACCGTTGGGGTTTTTACGTAATTATTGTATGGCCTTGTCTTACAATATAAAGCGCCTTGGGGCAACTGTTTGTTGTGATTTGGCGCTATATAAATAAAATTGATGATGAATTGATGATGATGATGAATGTGGCTCTCGAGGACCGAACTTGGCCACCCCTGCTCTACAAGATTCCAACATAAGTGATATTGCTAGGTTTCTTGCACGACGTGAACTGCTTACTGGTGGCCTCAGTAAGTTTAATGACAACCCAGGTGACTATTGGGGATGGAAGTCTTCATTTAACAATGCTATATGCAATTTGAATTTGTCCCCTAGTGAAATACTTGACTTGTTAATCAAATGGCTTGGGTCAGAGTCTGTTAAATATGCAAAACGACTGAGAGCAGTGTATATTAACAAACCAAGTGAAGGACTGGCCAAAGTATGGGGAAGACTTGACAAGTGTTACGGCTCCCCTGAGGCCCTGGAAAAGGCGCTACTAGACAGACTTGAGCATTTTCCAAGAATCTCAAACAAAGATCCACATCTCCTGAGAGAACTTGAGGACCTTCTCCTGGAGATAGATGCCGTTAAGGATGAAGGCTATGTTTCAGGCTTGCTGTATCTTGACACATCACGCGGTATTCATCCAGTTGTAGAGAAGTTACCATTCAGCCTGCAAGAAAGGTGGATGGCCTATGGGTCCAAATACAAAGAGGAACATTCAGTGTCGTTCCCACCATTTTCAGTATTTGTCTCCTTCATCAGCAGGGAATCCAAGATGCGCAATGAACCTAGCTTTAAGCATTGTGTGCAGCCCTCACACATTACATCACACACTAAGATGAGATTTCAAGACAAGCAAAGTAAGAAGGAACCAATCTCAGTCATTAGAACTGAAGTGGTCAGCTCTGAGCCAAAACCAACTCCTGGGGCAAACATCCAAGACCCAAATAAGGAATGTCCTATCCATAAGAAACCTCATGCCCTCAAAAAATGCAGAGCTTTCAGGGAAATGCCATTAGAGGAGTGCAAGGTTTATCCGAAGAAAAACCTAATATGCTTTAGGTGTTGCGCCTCCACCACTCGCCAGGCAAAACTATGTAAGGCTGAGACTTCTTGCGGAGAGTGTAACTCCAACTCCCCCATCACCGCTCTTCATCCAGGTCCAGCACCTTGGGCAACTACCACAGAGCCTGCTACCGATAACGGCGGGGAGTCCAATGTAGCAATACCCACGGCCACCTCAACATGTACGCAAGTCTGTGGGAGTGAAGTTGAAAGTCACTCATGCGCCAAGATCTGTCCTGTGTTTGTTTATCCATGTGGCTCACCTGAGAAGAAGCTCAACGCTTACGCCATATTGGATGATCAAAGCAACAAGTCGCTTGCCAGATCCTCAGTTTTTGATACGTTTGGCATAACTAAAAGCTCTTACCCATACAAGTTGAAAACCTGTGCTGGTGTTGAAGTAGCTACCGGGAGGAGAGCATACAACTTCATTGTGGAATCCATTGACAACAAGTCACATCTAGAGCTCCAAACACTCATTGAATGTGACATGCTACCTGACAATCGCAATGAAATTCCTAGTCCTGAAGCCGCATGTAATCATTCCCACCTCCGAGACATTGCTCCAGACATTCCAGATGTTGACCCTGATGCCGATATTCTGCTTCTCATTGGGAGAGATGTTATTCAAGCACACAAGGTCCTTGACCAACGCAATGGGCCTCCAAATGCACCCTTTGCACAAAAGCTAGCTCTCGGATGGGTGATTATTGGAAATGTGTGCTTAGGCAGAGCTCACAGACCTGCACAGGCAAGTGTTTTCAAGACCACTATTTGGGACAATGGTCGCCCCAGTCACTTCCTCCCATGCAACAATTTTATTCAAATAAAGGAATGCATCCAGCAAAGCCACAACATGAGCACTTCGATTGGGGAAACTGTGTTCCAGCAAACAAGTTTGGATGAAAGACCTGGTTACTGACAAGAGGAAGCAACCTTTCTGCAGATAATGAATAAGGAAGTCTATCAGGACAATACAGATACTTGGGTTGCCCCGCTGCCTTTTCGTTCACCAAGGCCACGGCTTCCCAACAACAAGCAGCAAGCCATTCAGCGACTAACCTCAGTATGTCATATGCTGAAAAAAACGTCCTCACATGAAAGGACACTTCCAGGAATTTATGCAAACTCTTTTCGACAATGGCCATGCAGAAATTGCGCCACCCCTCACAGAACAAGAAGAGTGTTGGTACCTACCCTTTTTCTGAGTTTACCACCCCCGCAAGCCGGACCAAATAAGGGTAGTCTTTGACTCTACTGCACGCCATAAAGGAGTGTCCCTCAATGATGTTCTTCTTACAGGCCCAAATCTTAACAACAGCTTGCTGGGTGTACTGATGCGACTCCGCCAAGAAAGGGTAGCTGTTGCTGCCGACATTAGACAAATGTTCCATTGCTCCAAGGTCAGGGAGGACCATAGGAACTTTTTGCGTTTTCTGTGGCACCAGAACAATGACATGGAGCTACCAATCACAGAGTACCGAATGACAGTACATGTCTTTGGCAACAGCCCATCGCCGGCAGTAGCGACCTATGGACTCTGGAGGGTATCAGATGATTGAGAAACAGGAGATAATACAACAAAACATCTTGTGTAACGTCATTTCTACGTTGATGATGGGCTAGTCTCCTTTCCCTCAAGTACAGAGGCTGTCTCTGTCGTTCAAAGGGCTCAAAAAACATCATCCTCAGCCAATCTGAGGCTGCATAAGATCACCTCGAATGACATCACAGTGATGAAAGTGTTTCCCAAGGAGGATCTTGCAAAGGTTCTGAAGGATCTTGACCTTGGAGCAGATAGTCCACCAATGCAAAGGAGTCTTGGAATAAGCTGGGATATTGCAACCGACAAGTTCACCTTCCAGGTATCCACTACCGAGAAGCTCTACACTCGTAGAGGAGTACTTTCCATGATCAATAGTTTATATGATCCTCTCGGCTTTGCAGCCCCGGTCAGTATCAGAGGCAGGGCGCTTCTAAGAGAACTCTCAACTGGCTCAGGTGAATGGGATGATCCACTTCCAGAAAGGATGCTCAAAGAGTGGAGCACATGGAAAGAATCCCTGAAGCATCTCGAAAAGGTAAAAATCCCATCCCATCATCATTCTGTGATGCAGCAAAGAGGGAGCTCTGGATATTCTGCGATGCCTCCACAAAAGCAATTGCTGCCATGGTTTACGTGAAGATCACTGACGCCGAGGGCAAGAGTGAACTTGGATATGTGTTTGGCAAAGCTAAACTTGAACAACAACAAGAGATAACAATCCCAAGGCTGGAACTGTGTGCAGCCGTTCTTGCAGTCGAGATTGCAGACTTGATTTCAGAAGAGAATGATATTCCATTGCACTGTACAAAGTTCTTCACAGACAGCAAGGTAGTACTCGGATATATACAAAATGAATCAAGAAGATTCTATGTCTATGTGTGTAATCGAGTTCAAAGGATTTGTAAATCATCCTCACCTGCCCAATGGAACTTTGTGCCAACAGATCTAAACCCAGCAGACGTAGCTTCAAGATCCATCACAGCAAACACTTTGGTGTCAAGCATGTGGCTCGAAGGACCAGAATTCATGCTTCGATCAAACACGAATGAGACTGAATCGTTTGGGCTAGTTGATCCTGAATCAGACCCAGAGATTCGTCCTATGGTAACAGCCCTTGCTACTGGCCTTACAGATTCTTTCCTGGATCCAAGTCGTTTCGAGTCATTCTCTACATGGAGATCACTGCTAAGAGCTATAGCAAGGCTTGTCCATATTGTCAGATGTTTCAAAGGACATGACTCTGAAAGTGGGTGCCAAGGTTGGCATATTTGCACGAACGTCACCCGAGAGGACTATGCAAAGGCAAAGACTGTTGTCCTAAGCTGTCTTCAACACGAGGCTTATCCTGAAGTATTTGCATGCATTGAAGCCCAAAAAGAGATACCCAAACAAAGTCCCCTCGGAAACCTGTCACCTTTCAAAGATGACTCAGACTGCCTTAGAAGGGAAGTCGTCTTTCACAAGGAGACTTGCAAAACGATGAAGCACATCCCTTCATCATCCCAGGGAAGTGTCATTTGACTACACTCCTGGTGAGACATTACCACCAGCATGTACAGCACCAGGGACGCCATTTCACAGAGGGAGCTGTTAGAACAGCTGGCCTGTGGATTGTCGGCGGTAAGCATTGTATCAGCTCTGTCATTCACCGTTGTGTCACATGTCGCAAATTGAGATCGAATACAGAAACCCAAAAGATGTCCGACCTACCAAAGGACCGCGTAACAGTCTGCACACCTTTCACTTATGTAGGTGTCAACGTCTTTGGACCCTGGACTATCAGTTCTCATCGCACACGTGGAGGCCTAGCCAACAGTAAACGCTGGGCTGTCATTTTTACGTGCTTGAGTACCAGAGCCATTCATATTGAGGCAATCGAGTCGATGGGGTCATCCAGTTTCATCACTGCATTACGACGGTTCATCTCCATTCGTGGACCAGCAAGGAGATTGGGATAACTTCCAACCAATGCAATAACCAGGAAATACAACATTTCTTAAGTAAGAACGAATGCACATGGATCTTTAACACACCTCATGCTTCTTACATGGGAGGAAGTTGGGAGCGCATGATTGGGACCATGAAGCGCATACTCGACTCGATGTTAACCACCAACCCAGTTCATGTGCTTACTCATGAAGTTCTCATTACTCTTCTAGCCGAGGTAACCGCCATTGTAAACTCCCGACCGCTTATTCCAGTCTCAACTGATCCTCCCTGTCCATACGTTCTTACTCCTGCAACCCTCCTCACCCAGAAAACTGGATCGCCATCTGCACCACCTGGATGCTTTGACAAGTCAGACTTATACGGACGTCAATGGAGACAGGTGCAGCATCTCTCTAATGTTTTCTGGACTCGCTGGAGAACTCAGTACTTGCCAACATTGCAGGGTCGGAGACAATGGCATTCAGAGAGGCCAAACCTACAAAAGGGAGATCTCGTACTTCTGAAGGACGACCAGGCTAAAAGGAGCCACTGGCCCACGGGGGTCGTGATCAACACCTTCCCTAGTCGAGATGGGAAGGTACGGAAGGTTGAGATAAAGATTGCCTCTGATGGTACCTGCAAAACCTTCCTGAGGCCAGTTACTGAGACTGTCTTACTGCTGCGCAACTCTGACAGGGAAGACATTAGTCCTCATACCTAGAAGTGACATCCTGTGGACGTCAGGCGGGGAGTGTGCTGGTGTAGTTTCCCTCCCACCAGCAAGAGGTGCGCCGGTGTAGTTTTCCCTCCCACCAGCAGGAGGCTAAGGAGTCGATTGTATTGTGTTTCAGCACCGTTTTTGTAAGAGAGTTAAAGAAAGTCCAGATGTAGAAAATGGCTGACAGCACATTTATTTTCTGATGAGATCCACATCCATCCTTCCTTTGTTGCCTTACAGAAAGCATTGCTTGTGAGTATTTATGTTTGTTATGATATTTGGAGAGAATATTGGACATTATTTTCAAACTTTGAAGAAGAATTACATTTATTTTGTTTGTTGTATTGCTAGCGATATTTTTTGCTTTGAGATCGACATACAAACATGGTAGCACAGTTTTAATACTGTTTATTCATTTCTGTTCCCAGTTTCACTCTGTAAGTGAAGGATACGTCAATTAAAAGACTACACACCTGTCACTTGTGGAAGAGTTTATCTATCTGCATAGCTGTCAGACAGTGAGGCTGTCAGGGCTTGAGTTTTGTTCTTTTATGTTATCAGGTTTTTGGTTTATTTACTCTTTTGTTGGGATTTTTCTGCTTGGGTCTGTCTGTCTCTGTTTCTCTTATTGGTTCTTGGTAACGGGTGTTTCTCTTTCGTTCTCTGGCCACGCCCTGCTTCTGGTGCTTTCCATGTGCACCTGTTCCTGATTTGCTGATTGCCACCTGGGGTTTTATAAGCTCACTGGGTGGTATTGTTCTCCGCCAGTTTGTCGTGCCTTGTGCCTGCATTCCAGCTCTGTACCTGTGTTCTTGTTCCTGCCTGCCTCATAGTGTGTACCTGACCTCCTGCCTGTTGTTTTTACCACGCCATTTTGCCTGATGATTTCTGTACTGCTGCTTTTGTTGGACTGCCTGCTCATGTACCGACCTCTGCATTTTCCTTTAGTAAAGACCACTAACAAACAGAGCTGTCTGCCAGAGCTGTGCATTTGTGTCCTACCATCCCCGTGCATCCAGCCTGCCAGTACAAACTGGCCAAGGATGGACGCAGCCGGCTCCGACCCATTTCAGTCAGCAGTACGCTGTCACAGTAAGCAGCTCACACAGCAGCAAGACCATCTCACTGCTCTGACTTCCGGGTTTAGCGATCTCGCTAAATGTCAAGACTCGTTTATGGAGTCGGTAAGCACTCAGATGAATCAGTTGTTAACCAGACTTGATCATCAGGCTTCCCTCATGACGACCACCGACAGTACCAGTTCGTGACCACTGGGGCTGTCAGCACCTGCTTCTACACCTGCACCTGAGTACTGCAACCTGCTGTCTCAGGCGAATCAGGTGACGTCAGACCGTTTATAACACAGTGTGAGTTGAACTTTGAGCTCATGGCCTGTAAGTTCCCGTCCGACAGGACGAAGATAGCTTACATCATCACTCACCTGACTGGTCATGTGTTGGCGTGGGCAACAGCTGAGTGGGGTCGTAAATCCGCCATCTGCTTCTCTCTTCCGGCTTTTACCACTGCTTTGCAGTTGGTTTTCCAGCACACGTCTCCGGGCCGTGAAGCGGCTCGATCCCTCATGAGGCTGAGGCAGGGAAGACGAGTCTCCGATTACGCAGTAGACTTCCGCATCCTGGCTGCTAAAAGTGACTGGAATCTCGCAGCTCTTCAGGACGTCTTTCTCCAGGGCTTGGCTGAAGAGATTCAGGATCGGCTGGTGTCTGTGAATCTCCCCGACGACCTGGATCAGCTCAGCGCTCTCGCCATCCGGACCGACCAGTGCCTGCAAGACCTTCCACGGCACGCCATCCAGCTCCCAGCCAGCCGCTCTGTATCTCCCCCTCTCTGCACCTCCTCCAGTAAGGTCGACGCTGATTCTCCGCATCGCAGCACGAAGGAGCCCGTGCAGCTGGGCCGCATTCACCTCTCCTCCGCTGAGAAGCAGCGTCGTCGTGACAGTGGACTTTGTTTTTACTGTGGTGATTCAGGACACATGATTAGTCATTGCCTAGCCAAGGGTGCCACCTTGCGGCCAAAGTCAGACATATGGGTGAGTCTAAATTCTATTTCTCCATCCACAGCACAAAATGTTATTCCTGTGAGGCTCTCCTCTGAGTATTCCTCTGTTTCCTTGTCAGCCTTCATTGATTCCGGTTCTGACGCAAATTTAATTCAGTCATTTCTTGCCAGGTCCCTGCATCTGAATTTAGTAGAGCTCTCACGCCCTCTGGTGGTGCGTGCTGTGGATGGCCGTGAATTGGGACGTGTCACTCACTGCACTCAGTCTGTTTCTTTGATTGTGACAGAGAATCACTCCGAAATGATCAGTTTTAATGTGTTTGACAAGATGACACATCCGCTTATTCTGGGGCACCCCTGGTTACAGCAGCACTGTCCTCATTTTAATTGGGCTGAGAGGAAAATTGTGTCATGGGGCCCAGCTTGTGATAACTCCTGTCTTTCAAGATCAGTTCTCTCTCAGCCTGTTGCTAACCCGGATCTCAGTGGAGTTCCTGCTTGCTATCATGATTTAGCTACAGTTTTTAGCAAAAGCAGGGCCAAATCACTACCTCCTGTCAGGGTGTGAGTTTGCTCGGTTTTGTCTTTATTTATTGTGGTTGCTCTCTGGTTTTTCTGTTCCTCTGTGTGATCTTTTCCTGTTTTGGTTTCTCTGTCTCTCGTGGTGGTGGGTGTGCCTCTGCTCTCTTGACCACGCCCTTGGTTTGGGCTCCTCCTTGTGCACCTGCTATCAATCTGCTGTTGATTACTGGGATGTATTTATACTACTCATTTTGCTCTGTTCCTTCGCCAGATTGATGCGCCTTGTGCTTCTTTCCAGCTCTCGTTCCAGTGTTCCCTTGTACTTCCAGCCTCCTCGTGTTCTCGACCTCCAGCCTGTGTATTCCGACCGTGTCTAAGCCTGATGATTTTTGTACTTTTGCTGTGTTTCTTGGACTGCCTTCCCGTGTACCGACCTTTGCTATTATCCTCACTAAAGTCTTCCAACCAGAGCTGCCTGACTGAGCCTTGCATTTGTGTCCAACCCTCACTTCCTGTCAGATCAGTCTGGCCAACTATGGACGCAGCAGGCTCAGATGCATACCAGATGGCGGTACGTCACCACAGCAAACAGCTGGCGCAGCAGGAAGACCAGCTTGCTGCGTTCAGCTCCGGGTTTGGCGAACTCGCCAAACGCCAGGATGCATTCATGTCTTCTGTCACCGAGCAAATGAATCAGTTACTGTCACGAATCAGCCCTCAGACTCCATTGGATGCGGCCACCGGTGGCGCCAGCCCACCACCACCAGTACCGACAGCCGCTTCACCAGCTTCTGTTTCAGCGCCAGTGGTGTGTAACCAGCTGTCGCAACCAGAACGCTTTTCAGGCGAGTCCGGAGACGTAAGACCATTCATCACGCAATGCGAACTTTACTTCGAACTGATGTCCACGATGTTCCTTAACGACAAAGCAAAAATCGCTTACATGATCACTCAGCTGAACGGTCGAGCGGCAGTCTGGGCCACCGCTGAGTGGGGTCGCCAGTCACCAGCCTGTACCTCTCTCACCACATTCACCACCGCACTGGAGCAGATATTCCAGCACACGGCTCCAGGGCATGAGGCAGCGCGCTCTCATGAGGCTGAAGCAGGGGAGCTGCCGGGTCGCCGATTACACAGTCGACTTCCGTATTCTAGCAGCAGTGAGTGAACGGAACCCGGCGGCACTACTCAACGTCTTTTTTCAGGGACTGTCTGCCGACATCCAAGAGCAGCTTGTTGCGGTCGATTTGCCGGACGACTTGGACAGCCTGGTCGCACTGGCCATCCGAACAGACCGTCGCCTGCAGGATCGACCTCAACGTGGGAGTCGCTTCCTGGAACTGCGTACCGACACTCCTCCGAGCCGGCCTTCCTTCTCCCACGCTCGGCTCGACCTTCCTCCTCACAGCTCAGAGGAACCGATGCAGTTGGGACATACCCAGCTCTCTCCGGTGGTGCGACAGCGCCGCCGTGAGGGCGGACTCTGTTTCTACTGTGGACAGTCAGGGCATTTGATATCCACTTGTCAAGCCAGGGGTGCCACCAGGCGGCCAAGATCAGAGGTGCGGGTGAGTCTCAATTCCATTCCTTTTGTTTCTTCTCGAAATATAGTCCCAGCCGAATTAATATCTGACCATTCCTCCATAACCGTATCCGCATTTGTTGATTCTGGTTCAGATGCCAATCTGATTTTGTCTTGTCTCATCAGGTCCCTTCACCTTAAGCTGTTTAAGATCTCTCGTCCACTGGTGGTATGTGCAGTAGATGGGCATGTTTTGGGCCAAATCACACACCGTACACAGCAGGTTAAAATGATAATTTCCCACATACACTCAGAAACCATCAGTTTTCATGTACTGGATCAGATGAGTCACCCGATTATACTGGGGCACCCCTGATTACAGCGTCATGGGCCCAATTTTGATTGAAGTGAGATTGTTTCATGGAGTCCAGCATGTAATAATGTCCTAGACTGCTACCATGACCTAGCAGCCGTTTTCAGCAAGACCAGAGCTAAATCGTTACCACCCCACTGCAATTATGATTGCGCAATCGAGCTCCTCCCCGGGACGTCTCCGCCTCAGGGAAAGCTTTTCTCTCTTTCGGCTCCTGAACGTCATGCCATGAATGAGTACATTCAGGAGTCTTTGGCTGCAGGGTTGATCCGTCCTTCTTCATCACCCGCCTGGGCAGGTTTCTTTTTTTGTGGAAAAGAAAGATAAGACGCTCCGTCCCTGTATAGACTACCGGGGGTTAAACGACATCATGATAACGAACCGTTACCCACTCCCGCTAGTTTGATCAGCGTTTGAGTTGTTAGAAGGGGCCACAATTTTCACCAAACTTGACCTACAAAACGCATACCCTTTAGTCCGAATAAGACAAGGGGACGAATGGAAAACCGCTTTCAACACCCCCTCCGGGCACTATGAATACTTACTAATGCCATTCAGACTCACTAATGCGCCTGCAGTATTCCAGAATCTCATCAACGATGTACTTCGGGAATTCCTTAATAAATTCGTCGTTGTTTATTTAGATGACATTCTGATATTCTCCCGCTACCCGGTTACGCACACACATCATGTCCGTCAAGTATTACAGACCTTGTTGCAAAATGGACTGTACGTGAAGGCGGAAAAGTGTGAATTTCACAGATCCACAATCTCTTTTTTGGGTTTTGTTATCTCCGCTGGTGAAATCAAAATGGATCCTGTTAAAGTGACGGCGGTTCAGGAGTGGGCAGTTCCCTCATCCCGCAAAGAGGTTCAGCGATTTTTAGGGTTCGCCAACTTCTACCGCAAGTTCATCCGTGGTTTTAGTACTGTTGCAGCTCCGCTTCATGCAGTGACCTCATCCCTCCATCCATTCGTCTGGACACCCGAGTGTGATGAGACGTTCCAGGTCCTAAAGAATCGCTTTACCACGGCCCCTGTGCTGCTCCTCCCTTACCCCGCTCGGCAGTTCGTGGTCGAAGTTGATGCCTCCAATGTGGGTGTTGGGGCAGTTTTGTCCCAGATAAACCCCACTGACAATAGGTTGCATCCATGCGCCTTTTTGTCCAAAAAGCTGTCCCCGGCTGAACGTAATTATGGGATCGGCGATCGCGAACTGTTGGCAGTCAAAGTGGCTTTGGAGGAGTGGTGGCTGGAGGGGGCACAAAACCCATTCATAGTTTACACCGAGCATAAAAATCTCGAATATCTCCGCACCGCCAAGCGCCTCAACTCCCGACAAGCACGTTGGGCAATATTCTTCAGTTGATTCAACTTCATCCTGTCCTACCGTCCGGGTACTAAGAACGGAAAACCCGACGCTTTATCCCGACTAGTGGACTCGGGGATGCACCCGTAGAGCCAGAAACCATTTTACCTCCTTCCTGTTTTGTAGCCACCCTGACGTGGGATATAGAGAACCGCATCCGATCAGCGGTGGGTAATGCTCCCGCTGGCTGTCCGCAGGGGAAGCTTTTTGTTCGTCCGGCCCGCCGGGGCGAAACCATTCATTCATGTCACGACACTCGCATGTTCTGTCATCCAGGTATTACGAAAACCGTGTACAATGTGCAGCAGAGATTTTGGTGGCCAGGGCTAGTCAAGGACATCTCTGAATATGTGACCGCTTGTCAGTCGTGTGCTAGGCACAAATCGACCAACCAACCGCCCGCAGGCGCAAGTCAGCTTTTACCGGTGGTGAGTCGTCCTTGGACTCACATAGCTATGGATTTTGTGTCCGGTTTCCCACCGTTTAAGGGGCATATGGTTGTCCTGACTGTCGTCGATCGTTTCTCTAAAATGGTTCATTTTATTCCCCTAAGCAAACTACCGACGGCTAAGGAAACTGCAGTGGTCATGTTAAATCACATCTTCCGTTTACATGGGTTACCTCAGGACATCATATCAGACCGGGGTCCGCAGTTCGTGTCCCACTTTTGGGGGGAGTTTTGCCGTCTTCTCGGGGTCACCTCCAGTCTAACCTCGGGCTACCATCCACAGGCCAATGGGCAGGCGGAGCGGTTGAATCAAGAGCTGGAGAAGGGGCTTCGGTTGCTAGCATCACGTAATCCCTCCTCCTGGTCAGATCAGCTCTCATGGGTTGAACTTGCGCATAACAGCTTGCCCTCTTCCTCTACCGGTTACTCTCCGTTTGATGTGGTTTTTTGTCATCAGCCCACACTCTTCTCCTCGGTGGATCTTAACTCCCCAGTCCCTTCGGCACTTAGTCTTATCCTCCGTTGTCGTCGTACCTGGGAGCGGGCGAGTAGGATTCTTCTGCGTTCCACGGCGTCCTACAAGGCCACCACGGACCGCAAGAGGTCTGTTGCGCCGCCTTATGTTGCAGGTCAGAAGGTTTGGCTCTCGACTCACCACCTCTCTCTCAGGGGCGTGCCCAAGAAGTTGGCTCCCAGATTTATCAGTCCGTTCCCGGTCTCCAGAGTCATCAACCCGGTCTCAGTTCATCTTCATCTTCCCCGGTCCATGCGTGTCCATCCCACCTTTCATGTCAGTTGTGTCAAACCCGTTCGGTCGAGTGATTTGTGCCCTCCTGCCGTTCCCCCGCCGTCCGCCCGGTGTGTGGATGGTGGTCCTGTTTTTTCCGTGCGCCGGCTCCTGGCTTCTCGTCGTTGCGGGCGTGGTTTTCAGTATTTAGTTGATTGGGTGGGGTATGGCCCTGAGGAGCGGTCCTGGCTTCCCTCCCGCTTTATATTGGATCCCAGTCTTATTCGCGCTTTTCATGCTGCTCACCCTGCCGCGCCCGGGCCACCCGGGGTCGGCCGTGGCGGGGGGGGAGGTACTGTCAGGATGTGAGTTTGCTCGGTTTTGTCTTTATTTATTGTGGTTGCTCTCTGGTTTTTCTGTTCCTCTGTGTGATCTTTTCCTGTTTTGGTTTCTCTGTCTCTCGTGGTGGTGGGTGTGCCTCTGCTCTCTTGACCACACCCTTGGTTTGGGCTCCTCCTTGTGCACCTGCTATCAATCTGCTGTTGATTACTGGGATGTATTAATACTACTCATTTTCCTCTGTTCCTTCGCCAGATTGATGCGCACTGTGCCTTCTTTCCAGCTCTCGTTCCAGTGTTCCCTTGTACTTCCAGCCTCCTCGTGTTCTTGACCTCCAGCCTGTGTATTCTGACCATGTCTAAGCCTGATGATTTTTGTACTTTTGCTGTGTTTCTTGGACTGCCTTCCCGTGTACTGACCTTTGCTATTATCCTCACTAAAGTCTTCCAACCAGAGCTGCCTGACTGAGCCTTGCATTTGTGTCCAACCCTCACTTCCTGTCACCTCCTCATTGTGTGTATGATTGCGCCATCGAGCTCCTTCCTGGGGCAAGCCCACCCCGGAGAAAACTATTTTCTCTGTCGGCACCTGAACGCCACGCAATGAACGAGTACATACAGGAGTCCTTAGCAGCTGGGCTAATTCGTCACTCCTCGTCACCTGCTGGGGCGGAGTTTTTCTTCGTGGAGAAGAAAGATAAATCACTCCGCCCATGCATTGATTACCGGGGGCTTAATGAAGTTACCATTAAGAACCGTTATCCTCTGCTGCTCATCTCATCAGCTTTTGAGTTATTGGAAGGAGCTACGGTGTTTACGAAATTAGATCTCCATAATGCGTATCATCTTGTTTGGATCAGAGAAGGAGACGAGTGGAAAACGGCGTTCAATACACCCTCGTGGCACTATGAATATTTAGTGATGCCATTTGGTCTCACAAATGCCCCAGCTGTGTTTCAAAACCTGGTAAATGTTGTGTTGCGGAACTATTTGAATAAGTTTGTATTTGTTTATCTGGACGATATTTTGATTTTCTCACCTGATCTAGATTTGCATATTGAACATGTTCGCACCGTACTTCAGACCCTGTTAAGCCACAGCCTGTTTGTCAAAGCTGAAAAATGTGAATTTCACCAATCTTCTGTTTCTTTCTTGGGGTTTGTGATTTCAGAAGGTGAAATTAAAATGGATCCTGCCAAGGTGGCTGCGGTACGAGATTGGCCTGTTCCATCTTCTTGTAAGGAGGTCCAGAAATTCCTGGGCTTCGCTCATTTCTACCACAAGTTCATTTGTAATTTCAGTTCCATTGCAGCTCCTCTTCATGACGCCACATCATCCCTCCGGTCATTTTCCTGGACTCCGGCGTGCGAGAACACTTTGAGGGTCTTAAAGAATCGCTTTACTGAGGCCCCCGTGCTGCTCCTCCCTGACCCCGCCCGACAGTTCATGGTAGGGGTAGACGCTTCTGATTTTGGAGTGGGTGCGGTACTGTCTCAATGATGTGCTGAAGACAATAGGCTGCATCCGTGCGCCTATTTGTCCAAGACGTTGACACCTGCTGAGCGAAATTACAGCATCGGGGACCGTGAGCTGTTGGCGGTAAATGTGGCCTTGGAGGAGTGGCGCCACTGGCTGGAGGGGGCACAAACACCTTTTCTGGTTTATACCGATCATAAAAATCTGGAGTATTTGAGATTGGCCAAACGCCTTAACGCTCGTCAAGCTAGGTGGGCAATATTTTTTAGCAGATTCAGTTTTGTGTTGTCATACCAGCCTGGGACAAAAAATGGGAAACCCGATGCCTTGTCTCGTCAAGGGGAACCTGTCAACGCCCCAGCAGATCCTGAACCCATCCTGCCTGCTTCCTGTTTTGTTTCCACTCTCACATGGGAAATCGAGACGAGAGTCCGGTCGGCAGCTGATGGGGTTCCGGTGCCATCCGCCTGTCCTGCTGATAGGCTTTTTGTTCCTGCCGCACTCAGGGAGGAAGTAATCAAGTGGGGACAGACAGCCGCTTTGCTTGCCATCCGGGTATAAAAAAGACTCAGTCGGTACTTCAGCAGAGATTTTGGTGGCCGGGAATGGTGAATGATGTAACCGAATATGTTAATGCTTGTCAAACCTGTGCTATGCATAAGAGGCCCAATCGCCCTCCTGCAGGATTGTTAATACTGTTGCCTGTTCCTGCTCATCCATGGTCACACATTACTATGGATTTTGTAACTGGTCTTCCGCCCTCTAGAGGAAACACTGTGATTTTGTCCGTAGTTGATAGATTATCCAAAATGGCTCATTTTGTTCCCCTGCACAAGTTACCTTCAGCCAAGGAAACCGCGGAGGTGATGCTTATGAGCATCTTTAGAATCCATGGTTTTCCCCAGGATATTGTGTCGGATTGGGGTCCTCAATTTGTATCACACTTCTGGAGGGAATTCTGCCGTCTCCTTGGGGTTTCAGCTAGTTTAACCTTGGGTTACCATCCACAAGCCAATGGTCAAACCGAACGGGTCAACCAAGATTTGGAAAAGGGACTCCGAATTTTAGCCTCCCAGCAGCCTGCCACCTGGTCCGTCCAACTGCCCTGGGTTGAACTAGCCCATAATCATTTGCCTTCAGCATCTACTGGTTACTCACCCTTTCACGTCCTTTTTGGTCATCAACCCCCTCTGTTTCCTCCTCTTGATCTCGACTCTTTGGTTCCTTCTGCACTTCGTCTCATCCTCAGCTGCCAACGGATGTGGGAGCGGGCCAAGAGGGTTTTAGTTTGCACCTCACAGGCCTATAAGTCTGCCGCTGACTGTAGAAGGTCCCCTGCTCCTGCCTATGTTCCCGGTCAAAAAGTGTGGCTTTCTACCCGCCATCTGAAATTGAGAGGACTGTCTCGTAAACTGGCTCACAGGTTTGTCGGTCCATTTCCTGTGTCCAGAATTATTAACCCCATTTCTGTTCGTCTTCGTCTCCCCAGGTCACTCCGCATTCATCCGTCCTTTCATACCAGTCAGATTAAACCTGCTAGGTCCAGTCCTTTGTGCCCTCCTGCCATTCCCCCTCCGTCCGCCCGGTTCGTGGATGGTGGCCCGGCGTTTGCGGTGCGGCGGCTCCTTGCCTCTCACCGCTGTGGCCGTGGGGTTCAGTATTTGGTGGATTGGGAGGGTTATGGCCCTGAGGAGCGGTCGTGGATTACCTCTTTGTTCTCACTCCTCTCATCCTGGTTCGCCTGGGCCGTCCGGGGTCGGCCATGGAGGTGGGGGGTGCTGTCAGGGCTTGAGTTTTGTTCTTTTGTGTTATCAGGTTTTTGGTTTATTTACTCTTTTGTTGGGATTTTTCTGCTTGGGTCTGTCTGTCTCTGTTTCTCTTATTGGTTCTTGGTAATGGGTGTTTCTCTTTCACTCTCTGGCCACGCCCTGCTTCTGGTGCTTTCCATGTGCACCTGTTCCTGATTTGCAGATTGCCACTTGGGGTTTTATAAGCTCACTGGGTGGTATTGTTCTCCACCAGTTTGTCATGCCTTGTGCCTGCATTCCAGCTCTGTACCTGTGTTCTTGTTCCTGCCTGCCTCATAGTGTATACCTGACCTCCTGCCTGTTGTTTTTACCACACCATTTGCCTGATGATTTCTGTACTGCTGCTTTTGTTGGACTGCCTGCTCATGTACCGACCTCTGCATTTTCCTTTAGTAAAGACCACTAACAAACAGAGCTGTCTGCCGGAGCTGTGCATTTGTGTCCTACCATCCCCGTGCATCCCGCCTGTCAGAGGGCAGAACAAAATGAGTGTTCTGACTGAAGAGCAGTGAAACCTGAGTGAAAATGTTCATCTTCATGTCTGATTTCCTGAACAACCACCATGACTGCCTGATTCATCCACTTAATAACAACATGTGATCTGCTGGTTGAACCTCTTCCACCATCAGGAACAATCTAAAATACCACCACAATCAGACGGAGGAAACAAACTATAATCTAACACTATGACATCTGAAAGTAAAAGACAATATTTATCTGATTACTAGCAGCCAACAGAAGAGACAAAAACACAGACAAGAGTCCAAAAGAGAATTAAAAAACAAAATAACCTCTCAGCTAAACCTCCACCTCAAACCCAGGAACTAAAGTGAAAGACAGAGAGAAGGATTTCCAGTAAAAACATGACATCTCTGACAAACCCGTCAAACCAGTTACATTGAAAGTTCAACAATCAGACACACACACAAGAATAACAGTCTTTAAAATCCAGGACATCAGAACACAATATTTAAATTTCTTATCAACTTCACTGAAAAATTGTTTTTGCTGATTTTATCTGCATACGGGTTCCCCTGGATTTTTCTCTTTTTCCTGCAAACATAAAGTAATGATTTGGTCAAAGCTAATAGAAACTTAAAATGGACATTAAAAAATAAAATAAAATCTCAGTTCATCTCTGCCAGACGCCTTGTGAAAGATCCAAGTTTAGCTCATTTGTCCTCATTCTAACTAAATTTTTGTGTTCTACTCGACCTTCAAGCTGTGACTTGAAGTAGCAGACATTTAGCTCATTTGTCCTCATTCTAACTAAATTTTTGTGTTCTACTCGACCTTCAAGCTGTGACTTGAAGTAGCAGACAAACGCTGTTGTAGACTGTCCAGTCACACTTACTGAAACTTCAGAGGTGTCAGTGTCTTGTGGCTTCCCTCACTTGTCAATCATTCAGAGTTGTCATGAGTGTCTTGTTGTATGGCTGGGGGGCCTGGCTGCCTTTTTGTTTCTGTCTTTTGTTTTTCCTTCCAGGTGGCTTGCATTTGGGACTGAGTGGCTGTGTTGCTGAGGTTATCAGGACCTCACCCTGATCACCTGCGGCTCGTCAGGACTCACAGCTGAGGTGCATCTATATGGAGTGGAACATGGTGGCATTTAAGACTGGAGTATACAGTGTGTATTTGTCAGAGACTCGACCTTGTGACCAGACGGGTGAGATCGTCGTCTCGGGAGCCATCTCATCATCAGTGGATGCAGAGAACGTCCAGGGTGTGATGCACGGTCTGTGAAAGAAGAGGGGGTGAGGTCTCACGCTCGTCAGCACACTTCCTGAGGTACGTTAGATTTTGTGACTAACATTTATACAGTCAGTAAATGTGGTGTCCCTCACACCTTTTTATATTGAGCTGTATGTTAGTCATGTATCGGCTTCCACTGCAGTGGAGTTATGTGAACTGGATGTTCCATGCCTGCAGGTTGGGAAGTTGATTAGTAATCAAGCCAGGAAGTGTTTGCTGTTTGTACACTTTAAGTGTTCTCTCTGTGTGTAGAGTGTGGACTCACATAATGGTTCCTTCTTTCACAGACTCGGTTTGTTGCGGCCACCTGGGGGGTGTCGGCGGGGTCCTTGGGTCCAAACAGCTTCTGGCTCCGGACCGTTAGCGCTGCTGGGAGCGCACCACACCAGACCGCACTTTCTGTTATTTTTGTATCACTGTTATGTATTAAATTCAGTTAGCCTTTGTACCGTGCTCTGCTTATTTCATACTGGGTCCTTCAAACGCTGGTCGGTTCTCCGAGCTGCGTCCGACACATAACAGTAGTCTCTGGCCAAACATCACGGACCCAGCGGTAGCAGAGACGGTAACGCGCCGGGAAGGCGGCAGCAGACGTTCAGTAGTTATCCGGATCAGTTGCGGGTGCTCTCCGCCCGGAAGGTGCGTGTTTGAGACCCATTACTGAATACTGATTTGTGCTCTCTTACAGCCGTGTTCCTGTGTTTGTGCCTTATCCGTGGGTCGTGGTGGAGTGTGACTGGCGACGGCTTCGCGTCGCACTTCGACCGGATAAGAGGTTTGAACGGGAGCTGCAGGAGTGAGTCTGTAATGGGTGAACGCGCACGGCGGAGCTCTGTGGCACGGGTCGCAGTGCTTCCTGTGTTACAGTCGTAGCCCCGTTTCCCCGGGTAATGATAGCTACTGCGTCTGTTGTGTCAGCTCCGGTGTTATTTAGTTGAATCACATTTTTGGTTGTGTGTTGCTCACAGCTGCGCACAGAAAAGCAGCTCGTTTGTTTTCTCTGTCACCAAAGGGTTTTTTTTTTATTTTTTAGCACTCTGGCTCCCTCTGTTGGTGACTGAGTCACATTACCGTCAAGCTCTGAAGTTGGAACAGGTGTGTTCCATTTGTTTGAGCTTGACGGTATAAATCAATAATTTGTTTTGTGTTAGTTCATTTTGTGTGGGTGTTTTTTGAGTTGGTTTTTGTGTGGGATTTTATTTTTTGTTTTTCACTATTTAGTGTCTGGGGTCGTGATCCTGCAGTTCTGCCAAGAAAAAAAAAAAAAAAAAAAAAAAAAAAAAGGACCCGAGCAACTGTATGTTAGTCTGTTAGTCTTTCTTTTTATTTCTTTCAGTTTCACCTCCCAGGGTTTGATGGGACGGTCCCCTGGGGGGTCATGGGGGGGTAATTGGGTTGTTTTTTTTTCCTCTTTTTTTTGTTTTGTTTTTTGTTGTGCCCTCTCTTCTCCTCTGACTCCAGCCGGGTGAGCCGTAGAGTCGGCGTTGCTGGAGTGGTGCAGGTTGGTTATGCTGGGCGTTTCCCGGGTAACCTCTGCACCTGGGGTGGGGGGGGTGGGGGGGGTGGGTGTTTTCTTTTTGTTCCCTCTCTTCTCCTCTGACTCCAGCCAGGTGAGCCGTAGTGTCGGCGTTGCTGGAGTGGTGTAGTTTGGTTATGCTGGGCGTTTCCCAGGTAACCTCTGCACCTGGGGGGGGGGGGGGGGTCTTTTTGTTCCCTCTCTTCTCCTCTGACTCCAGCTGGGTGAGCCGTAGTGTCGGCGTTGCTGGAGTGGTGCAGTTTGGTTATGCTGGGCGTTTCCCAGCTAACCTCTGCACCTGGGGGGGGGGGGGGGGTTTCTCCTTTTGTTTTTTCCCCCCAGTTTCCGCCCTCAGGGTTTGACTGTGGTGTCCTCTGGGGGGGAAAGGGCTGTGGGTCCATCTAGCCATAGTCGGCCGAGGCTGGGTCCGTTGGTCATGAGGGGAGGCGTCTCCTGGGGTTGACGAGTGGTCCTCTGGGAGGCGCTGGGAGTCCCCGTGGGTGACGTTGGATCCCAGAGGGACCTCGGCTGTGGTTGTTACTCCTGGAGCTGGCGGGAAGTCCTCTGGGGGGTGTTGGTCCCTACATGTCGTTTGGGGGGGGGGGGGGGGGGGGGGTGTTTTAGCACTTTTATTTGTAAGCTTAAGTTTGGGGTTGTTCTTTTCTCCTCTTCCCGGGGTTTGATGGGACGGTCCCCTGGGGAGGGGGGATGTTTTGGTTGTTTGTGTTTGTCTTTTTTGTTTTATGACTAATGACAGCACATGGTTGGATAAAGGTTGACCGCACAGGTTTAAGAACTCCTGGCCACACCTGTGCTAAGTGACTGACTGAAACAAAGGCAAGGATGCAGCCAGAGGAGAGGACATCAACCATTCTATTGGAAGACGAATGCAGATGCGGTTTCCAGCCATGGTCCCTGGAGGGGGGTGTTTCTCCTGGGCCAGGTTTGTGTGGTCGCCGGGAGGCTTCCCGTGAGTGTGGGGTACTGTTGTATGGCTGGGGGGCCTGGCTGCCTTTTTGTTTCTGTCTTTTGTTTTTCCTTCCAGGTGGCTTGCATTTGGGACTGAGTGGCTGTGTTGCTGAGGTTATCAGGACCTCACCCTGATCACCTGCGGCTCGTCAGGACTCACAGCTGAGGTGCATCTATATGGAGTGGAACATGGTGGCATTTAAGACTGGAGTATACAGTGTGTATTTGCCAGAGACTCGACCTTGTGACCAGACGGGTGAGATCGTCGTCTCGGAGCCATCTCATCATCAGTGGATGCAGAGAACGTCCAGGGTGTGATGCACGGTCTGTGAAAGAAGAGGGGGTGAGGTCTCACGCTCGTCAGCACACTTCTTGAGGTACGTTAGATTTTGTGACTAACATTTATACAGTCAGTAAATGTGGTGTCCCTCACACCTTTTTATATTGAGCTATATGTTAGTCATGTATCGGCTTCCACTGCAGTGGAGTTATGTGAACTGGATGTTCCATGCCTGCAGGTTGGGAAGTTGATTAGTAATCAAGCCAGGAAGTGTTTGCTGTTTGTACACCTTTAAGTGTTCTCTCTGTGTGTAGAGTGTGGACTCACATAATGGTTCCTTCTTTCACAGACTCGGTTTGTTGCGGCCACCTGGGGGGTGTCGGCGGGGTCCTTGGGTCCGAACAGCTTCTGGCTCCGGACCGTTAGCGCTGCTGGGAGCGCACCACGCCAGACCGCACTTTCTGTTATTTTTGTATCACTGTTATGTATTAAATTCAGTTAGCCTTTGTACCGTGCTCTGCTTATTTCATACTGGGTCCTTCAAACGCTGGTCGGTTCTCCGAGCTGCGTCCGACACATAACATGTCTTGTTGATTTCCCTTACTTGTCACTTCCACAGGTGTGTTGTGTCTTGGTGGCTTCCCTCACTTGTCAATCCTTTAGTTGTTATGAGTGTCTTGGTGGCTTCCCTAATTTATCAACACTTCAGTTGCTATAAGTGTCTTGGTGGCTTCCCTCACTTATCAATCCTTCAGTTATGAGTGTCTTGGTGGCTTCCCTCAGTGTTCTCCCTCATGCACAGTCACTCAGCTTTTGAGCATGACCTCCTCCAGACCGACTGATCACATTGTTATATCTTTAGATTTTTGGTTATAATTGATTTAACTGAACACCAAGAAATCTTCAGGAACTTGAGAAGGTTGTTGTATTTTTCAGTATATTGTCGTAAGGCACTTGGTGAGGATGGAAGTGAGAGCAACAGGCTGGTAATCATTCAGGCAGGTATAGGCAGGAATAATTGTGGCTGCCTTAAAACTTGCTGGGACCCAGGCAGCGAAGAGGGACAGATTGAACATGACAGCGAGAACCTCTGTCAGCTCATCCGCACAGTCTCTGAGCGTCCGTCCCAGCACCCGGTCTGGCCCAGCGGCCTTCCTGGGGTTGATTTTGCGCAGGCAGAGTCTCACCTCGTGTGCATCCAAAACTGCTCCTCTGTTCTCTTCTCCACAGGGCCGGTGTGGCAGCATCATTGTTGTCAAAATGAGCATAAAACAGATTCCGTTCCTTTTCCAGGGTGGGAGAACAGGCAGTAGGGACAGATGTTGTTCTCTTGTAGTCTGTTAAACTATTTTTACAAATCCCATGACAGGTGCACTGTCTTTCTGTGTCATTTTGAGTTGGACATTCTACAGTGGACGTTTCAACACGATCACAGAACTGTTTCAGCATCAGGCTTATGGTTAAACATATCCTGGATGTGCAGAAATCAAACTCACGTTTGGATTATTCATTAATTTTTAATGCAAAAGTAAAAGGCACATCTCACACTCCACCACCTGCCCAGGTCAGGCCCAAATTAATGATGCAATAAGGGATTTATCAATCAGTTATACCACACTCAGGACAAGAGCACCTGTCATACATACAAAAACAGACATGTATGAATGTTTTTATCTGCACCTGGGAGGATTTTGGGAGCACAAAGAAGCATAATGAAACACATCAAACATGTCCTACAGGAATAATATTCTGATTTATCATCATCAATCATGCTGCATGCAGAAGGTTTTTACAGAGAGAAAAGAACATTTTTAATTTAACCATAGGACCCAGTGGTGGTCCTAGAGTGATTTACTCCCTGGGCGAAACCCCCTGCGTGCCCCCCCCCCCCGCGCGCACACTAACGTGGCCACCACCTCCGCCCCACCACCCATGAAAACACTAACTTCGTCCAGAACACCCACAATCCCACAAATTAACTCACAACAGCTATTTTCATGAACAAATTTCCGGTTTTAATGTCTACTGCAATAACTGTTGTGGTTTGCCTCTGGTCAGCTTGTTTGTCTGTGTTTCCATGTGAAGTTGAGGTGGAGCTGCTGGGTGAAGTGGCCACAGGTGTGTCAGCTGTGGATTACATCAAGACTCTGCTCCTACCGGTCATGTTACTCATGGGCCCCGCCCCATCTGTCAAGTCAGTGCATGGAGTGACAGAGCGACATCTCACCGCTGACTTTCATTCTGCTGAGTGGAGCCTCGCAGCTGAATCTGATGGCAGCTCATCACTGTTCTGCATTTAACCTTGGTGTGTCGTCCGGTTCGGGGCCAGATTCTCTCCTCACCTACCTCACCATCTCCAGAAGAACCTCCGCGTTCCCCCTGGTCGGAACCAGGTTGCTATGGGTGCCAGTTGTGCCATACCATCGCTCTCAGTCGGTAACCTTTTTTCTCCTTTTTGTTTGGCGCTCCATCGCCACTACTGCAGCTCTTCATTTTTTTGTTTCAGACTGGAGTCTCATGCTCCGTGCGTACGGTCGAACTCCTCCGCTGTGGGCTTCCATGTCCAGGCAGCATATAATTCTTAGTCTTTCTTCACAGCCGCTTCCAGGTGCAGAATCTAACTCCTCGTGTTTCTTCCACCTGTCGCTTCCAAGCGCAAAATGTACTTTGTCTTTTTTTTTTTCACTGCCACTTCCAGGTGCAGTTTATGACTCATCGTGTTTTTCCTCTCGTGGTATTCCATGCTTAGAGAGCACTCGTGTGGAGCTTCCAGGTCTCTGGACTAAATTAATTGTGTTTTCTTAGTTAAGCATTCAGGCTTAATGTAGTCTTTATTTCCTCTGAGTGTTTCAGTCTAAACCTAACTGTCTATGTACTTCTTTGCGCTTTTGGATAATAATGTCTGAGTTATCAATCAGGATTCTTTTACTGTGTAAGTTCTAGTTCTAACTTCTGTGTTTAATGTGGATCATTCAGGTTAATTCCAAGGTCACGTTCCATCTGCTGTAAGTGTTTAAACTTAGATGCTTCTGCTGAATTTTTCCTGTGTTCTTCCACCTGCTGCGTCTCACATTAATCAGCCTTTGATCCATTCTACATTGCTAAGTGATCAACAGATATTCTATAATCACAGTTAACCCCATCAACGCCGGTTCTGGAACAGTGAGCACTGAAAAGTAGCTTTTTCTACTGACTGAACTGTTTAACCATTTGGTGCCTTCTGTGAACAAATCCACTTACTGAACACCTCAACAGCTAAGGTCCTGAGACTAATGTAATTGGTTATCGGAGTGCAGAACAGAAAACCTAAACACAGAGACTGGATCCTGAACTGAACTTTGGTTTTGAACTATATTTTCATTATTTGAACTTTGACTTTGAACTGAACTTTGGATTTGAACTCTATATCATCTTTTGGAACTCTGTCCCTGAGCTGCAGCTGAAGGAACTATTTGAGTTAACACTGAGTTTTAATTCTCATGGTGCACTTGCACATATTCATTAGCCCTCTCATCTCCCTTGCAGTTCATCCAGCCCCGGTAGCTCCACAGGCTCACTTCACCTGGTCCCGTCCGTCCCTGGTTGGTCCTGTTGTCCTCCTGGTCCCCGTCCTGTTGGTCTCTGGTTGGTCCCAGTCCAGTCAGTTCCTGGTCCCGGTCCAGTTGCCCTGTCTACTGTGCAGTCTCCCCTGTTTGATTAAATAAACGTTTGGTTGTTCCTCCAGTCTTTGTCTTACTGCTCCTGCATTTGGGTCCAACACGCAACCCGGTCCTCAACCTTAACAATAACAAACACAAAGATAAACAATAATTACTTTAATAACGTTTTTGAACATAAAAAAACAAGACTCGGTGACTTCGCATTACAACTATGTACAGTACAGGTATTTAAGAAAGCACAACTGCACTACAGCACCACCCGATGGTCAAAATATTGCACGTCATTCAGTTTTACCAACAGAGTGCACTTTGCATTATCATAGAGTACCATTCACCATAATGAACAAGACTTAAACCTCCATTAAAGTCGCACCATATAAATAACAAAAGAAGTTAATCTGTATAATACAAAATACCATGAAGTGACAAAAAATGTACAAAAAAAACCCCTATACATTAAAGTGGCAAAAATGGTAAAGCGCAATCATATATCATAAATAAATGAACTAATGACAGAGGTAAATGCTATACCCATTACTGTACACATAAGAAGAAATAACAAACACTATTGTGTATCATAAATAACAGGAAGCAACAAGTGAAGAAGTTAACACTCTTTAAATGCAAAAATGGCAAACCACAATAATTTGTCATAAATAACAAGAAGTGCAAAAGAAGTAAGAGGAAAACAGTCTATATACAAAAGTTTGCAGGAGGGCATCATAATTGTTTGCCACAGTGTTCACTATCCGTGATGTGAAATTCCATCGAGTAGGAGCATTTCTGGGCAACCTTGAGCAGCCTGCAGACTGGAGAAAAGACATCCTCTTTGTGGATTTTGAGAAAAATGTGGCAAACACAGAGAGTGATGCAAAAAATATTCTGTACTCAGATAAGCATTTAGCCCCCTGAGACAGAACCAGATTCAGTCTGTGTGCATAGCAATGCACAAACATTGCACTGGGGGCTATTGCTTTAACTTTGGCCTGCAAACCATTGAGAGCTGAAGCCATGACAGCAGCCATGGCTTCTTCGTAAGGAAGACTATCACATGGAAAATCCGGTCCACAACATTCAAATTGCCATTATGTGCAGCTTGCTACCTAGCTAGCTGGGACTGGCGCGAGGCTAGTGTGAAGTGTGTACGCCTTTGAGTGCTTTGTGACGGTGGAGGAGCTCAGCAGCACCCGCTGCTCGGTAGGGACAGAAACTGCGATAGAAGTCAGAAAGAGTGATAGAAGTCAGTCTCCAAACACAAGCAGCTACAAAAAAAACCCACCAGAAATAGAAGCTCGATTTGTCGCTAGTCGTTTTTAACAAAGAAAATGCCGCTAAGAGGATTTGAAAAGTCTCCGGTTCAACTCGGAACAGAATGAAAATTTAAAAATGCTCCCACGGATGTTTACATTAAAAGATCAAAAAGGGATTCAACCTCAGACAGACCATCCAATCATCATGCAGAAGCTGAGCGTCCGGGCCAGCCGAGGCCAGCCCACTGCCCCATAGACCCCCAGACACGCTGAGCGTCCGATGGGCGGGACAAAGCCCAGCATTTATCCAATGACTCGTCTCGTTTCGCTGCAGTATTTGCTTCGCTATTAAACTCTGTGGTCGCTCAGCGTCCACACTGTTTAAAGCACCGTGAAGCTGCGGGAATACGTAAATCAATACATACCTTTTTCCTTTGCTCATTTCTCCTTTTCTTCTTTCTTTTTCTTTCGAAATTGGGCACCTGATGGCTTTGATCGTTTCCTATCCATGATTATGTCTTACTCCGTTTCGACCACCTCCTCGTCCAAATATTGAATGATTCCCCCCTCCCCCTGCACAAACTCTGCACTGTGCAGCATTGCTCAACTAACGCGAGAGGTGAGATGGGGGGGCTCTGCCGTAACGTAACCATGAACTCCCCCGTCAGGACAACCCCCCCAACCCCGTTTTTTTTTTTTTTGACCGTTTTGTTTTTTTTTTTTAGCATGCTTGTGCCCCCCCCCCCCCCCCGATGCCGCCCCGGCCTCGGCCCGCCTCCAGGACCGCCCCTGATAGGACCCAAAAAATGTTGAACTATGCCTGGGCAGGGCAACGCCAGAGGAACTCTGGTGGAGTCCTGCAGTGGTCCTGACATGCAAATCAGCCGTCCGACCTCAGTATAGGGGCAAAAGACTAATCAAACCATCTAGTAACTGCTTCCCTCTGAAGTTTCCCTCAAGATAGCCGGCGCTTCCCGCTCACAGTTTTATCTGGTAAAGCGAATGACTAGAGGCCTTGGGGCCGAAATGATCTCAACGTATTTTCAAACTTTAAATGGGTAAGAAGCCCGGCTCACTGGCTTGGAGCCGAGAGTGGAATGTGAGCCGCCTCGTGGGTCACTTTTGGTAAACAGAACAGGTGCTGCAGGATGAACTGAACCGGGATGAAATATTCTGCAGCTTTGTACACACACACACGCGTACGCACTGGCCACCTTCATTAATACAGTGAGAAACCACACCCCTTTTTTGAAGTTGTTGAATGAACTGATCCCCATGTTATACAAATTATATTAATAACATTAGCAGCAATTGTCAAATTGAACATTCGTGTCAGTGACGGGTGTTTGTGCACACACAACCCAGGCTCATGTTTTTCTTTCGTGCTCCCATCACGAAATGATTCAAATTGCTCAGACACAATGAATAATGTGACAGAGTTTGGTGAAAATCTAGTCACCAGTTTGTGAGTTATTTTGTACAAGACACTCAGGAAAGACTACAGAACATCCTGCATGACCCAGACGCTGACTTTATTCAAGGGAGGAAAGACATTTAATAACTTTTATGTTGTTCAGAGATTTAAATTGCTCCATATATCCTCCTGACTAACAGGAAGGTCGTCAGGAGGATATCAGACAGTCTTTTTTAAAACAGGGCAATAAGTGTTTAAGCATTAAAAGAGACATTTTCACAAAAATGAAAAGATGCTAATTCACATTTTTTTCCTCTATAATCTATAATCTATAATCCTGTAACCCAACGTGTGAAAGACAGACAGATTTAAAAACATGACGTCCCTGACAAACCTGTCAAATCAGTAAGACACAACGTCCAAAAATTCAGCACAAGAACAGCAATCGAGCAACAAAACGCACTGTCTGTGTTTGTTTGGGACAGGAGACACACTGCAGTACCAGCTCAGCAAGTTCTTCCTGTCAAACCAAACACCTTCACATGCCACCACATGATCACACACACACCCCACCCAACACACGCACACAACCCACAGTGATTCTTACTTTTACTTTGACTTCTATGGCATTGCAGACTGTATGTACCAAAGATATTTCATGTTTTGGGTGGACAAATTCATTCATCTCTGATTCATTCATCCCTGAACATACATCCATTCCTGCATTTAGGCCCTGTAACACATTCCAAAAAGATTTGGGACAGCAGCTATATAGGAATAATACAACCCCAATTCCAATGAAGTTGGGACGTTGTGTAAAATATGAACAAAAACAGAACACAATGATTTGCAAATCCTCTTCAACCTACATTCAATTGAATAAACCACAAAGACAAGATATTTAATGTTCAACTGATAGACTTTGTTGTTTTTGTGCAAATATTTGTTGTGAAAGTGTAGGTACACGGACCCACAACAGGGGGCGCAATGAACGGACAATGGAGAAAGGTGAATAACAAGTTTTACTGTTGTGAAAAGAGCACAACCAATACAACAATTAATAATTTGGAGTTTGAAGCCGAAATCTGCTGGTGTCGTGTGGGCAGGCTCGAAGGTAGGAGGCGTCCGTCCTAGTCGAACCGGAACCACCCAGATTTCCTCTGCCACCGAACCCCAGAAGTACTGGAACCGCCAAGTCCCGAATTCCCAGGTGGCCACTGCCTCCGCTCGTCGGATCCGGTACTGCTGGCGGGAAAGAGCACAAACACACAGGTATGGATGCGACAGCACCCAGTAGACGGAGAGGGGAGAAGCCGCCTCCACCTCTTGTTACAATGAAGCAGGAAAGGTGAGTACTTATCCAAGCAAGTAGCTTTCTGTAGTCAGCTGTCCTGAAAAGGTTTACCAAGGTTTATCAGAGTCTTCAATATGAGCTTGCAGAGAAGGTTACCTTAATCTCAAGGCGATATCTCGGCACTGAGGTGGAGACGCTGTCCTGCTGATATACCTCCGTCCTGAGTGCAGTCAGCTGTGTCCAGTAATGGGTGACAGCTGTCACCCTGGCAGCCCTCGTCGGCGGCAGCGCCCTCTGGTGCCTGGAGCCCGCACTCCAGGCAGGGCGCCCTCTGGTGGTGGTGGGCCAGCAGTACCTCCTCTTCAGCGGCCCACACAACAGGACCCCCCCCTCAACGGGCGCCTCCTGGCGCACGACCGGGCTTGTCCGGATGGCGACGGTAGAAGTCGGCCAGGAGGGCCGGGTCCAGGATGAAGCTCCTCTTCACCCAGGAGCGTTCTTCGGGGCCGTACCCCTCCCAGTCCACCAGGTACTGAAGACCCCGACCCATTCGACGGACATCGAGGAGCCGACGCACGGTCCAAGCCGGTTCCCCGTCGATGATCCGGGCAGGAGGTGGTGCCGGACCCGGGGTGCAGAGGGGTGAGGTGTGATGGGGCTTTATCCGGGAGACGTGGAATACCGGGTGAATCCGCAGCGAGGCCGGCAACTGAAGCCTCACTGCGGCGGGATTGATGATTTTGAGGACCTTGAAGGGGCCGATGTATCGGTCTTGGAGCTTGGGGGAGTCCACTTGAAGGGGAATGTCCTTGGTGGACAACCATACCTCCTGCCCAGGACGATACGTGGGAGCCGGGGCCCGCCGCCGGTCTGCATGTGTCTTCGCTCTCGTCCGGGCCTTCAACAAGGCAGAGCGGGCGGCACGCCACACCCGACGGCACCTCCGTAGGTGGGCCTGGACCGAGGGCACACCGACCTCTCCCTCGACCACCGGAAACAAGGGGGGCTGATACCCCAAGCACACCTCAAACGGGGAGAGGCCGGTGGCTGATGACACTTGGCTGTTGTGAGCGTACTCGATCCAGGCCAGGTGGGTACTCCAGGCCGTCGGGTGCGCGGCTGTCACACAGCGTAGTGTCTGCTCCAAGTCCTGGTTCGCCCGCTCTGCTTGCCCGTTGGTCTGGGGATGATACCCAGACGAGAGGCTGACCGTGGCCCCCAGTTCCCGGCAGAAGCTCCTCCAGACGTGTGAGGTGAACTGGGGACCGCGATCGGAGACGATGTCTGATGGTATACCATGCAGACGGACGACGTGGTGGACCAGGAGGTCCGCTGTCTCCTGGGCCGTTGGAAGCTTCGGGAGGGCCACGAAGTGGGCCGCCTTGGAGAAACGGTCCACTATCGTGAAGACGACGGTGTTTCCCTGGGACGGCGGGAGACCCGTGACGAAGTCCAGGCCGATGTGGGACCAGGGGCGATGAGGCACGGGCAGTGGCTGTAGCTGCCCTGAGGTCTTCTGGTGGTTGGCCTTGCCCCTGGCGCAGGTGGTACAGGCCTGGACGTAATCCCGGACATCGGCCTCCAGGGATGCCCACCAGAAGCGTTGCCGGACGACTGTCACGGTCCTTCGCACCCCCGGGTGACAGGAGAGCTTAGAACCGTGACAGAAGTCTAGGACTGCGGCCCTGGCCTCTGGTGGGACGTATAGTTTGTTCTTTGGTCCGTTTCCGGGGTCCGGGACACGGGTCAGGGCCTCCCGGACGGTCTTCTCCACGTCCCAGGTGAGGGCGGCCACGATAGCGGACTCCGGGATGATGGGATCCGGGGGATCCGACGGTTCCGTTTTGACCTCATCTTCGTGCACCCGGGACAATGCATCCGATCTCTGGTTCTTGGTCCCGGGGCGGTAGGTAATCCGGAAGTCAAAACGGCCAAAGAACAGTGACCAGCGGGCTTGCCTGGGGTTCAGACGCTTAGCGGTCCTGATGTACTCCAGGTTCCGATGGTCAGTGAAAACCGTGAATGGCACGGCTGTTCCCTCCAACAGATGTCTCCACTCTTCGAGGGCCTCTTTCACAGCAAGGAGTTCCCGATTGCCGACGTCATAGTTCCGTTCAGCGGGGGTCAACCTGCGGGAAAAATAGGCACACGGGTGAAGGACCTTATCGGTCTTCCCGCTCTGGGAGAGCACCGCTCCTATCCCTGAGTCCGAGGCATCCACTTCAACCACTAACTGGCGGCTAGGATCGGGCTGCACCAGAACTGGTGCAGACGAGAAGCGCCGTTTCAACTCCTTGAACGCGGCCTCGCACCGGTCCGACCAGGTGAAGGGAACTTTTGGAGAGGTCAGGGCTGTCAGGGGGCTAACTACCTGACTGTAGCCCTTGATGAACCTCCTGTAGAAATTAGCAAAGCCGAGGAACTGTTGCAGCTTCCTACGGCTTGTGGGTTGGGGCCAGTCTCTCACCGCCGCAACCTTGGCCGGGTCCGGGGCGACGGAGTTAGAGGAGATGATAAACCCCAGGAAGGACAAAGAAGTGCGGTGGAACTCACACTTCTCGCCCTTCACAAACAGACGGTTCTCCAACAACCGCTGTAGGACCTGACGTACATGCTTGACATGGGTCTCAGGATCCGGAGAAAAGATGAGTATATCGTCTAGATATACGAAGACGAACCGGTGCAGGAAGTCCCGCAAGACATCGTTTACCAACGCTTGGAAGGTCGCGGGAGCATTAGTGAGACCGAACGGCATGACCAGGTACTCAAAATGACCTAAGGGGGTGTTAAATGCCGTCTTCCATTCGTCTCCCTTCCGAATCCGAACCAAATGGTACGCGTTCCTAAGATCCAGCTTGGTGAAGATTCTGGCTCCATGCAAGGGGGTGAACACTGAATCCAACAAGGGCAACGGGTATCGGTTGCGAACCGTGATCTCATTCAACCCCCTGTAATCAATGCATGGACGAAGTCCGCCATCTTTTTTACCCACAAAAAAGAAACCAGCGCCCATCGGTGAGGTGGAATTCCGGATCAACCCGGCGGCTAATGAGTCCCGGATGTAGGTCTCCATTGATTCGCGTTCCGGCCGTGAGAGGTTGTACAGCCTACTGGACGGGAACTCACTGCCTGGAACCAAATCAATGGCACAATCGTACGGGCGGTGGGGAGGAAGCGTGAGAGCCAGATCCTTGCTGAACACGTCCGCAAGGTCATGGTACTCCGCTGGCACCGCCTTCAGATTGGGCGGGACTCGGACCTCCTCCTTAGCTTGGGAGCCGGGCGGAACCGAGGAACCGAGACACTCCCGATGGCAGGTTTCGCTCCACTGAACCACCACCACGGACGGCCAATCAATCCGGGGATTGTGCTTAAGCATCCATGGAAATCCTAAAACCACACGGGAGGTGGCCTGAGTCACGAAGAACTCGATCACCTCCCGGTGGTTGCCTGACACCACCAGAGTTACTGGAGGTGTCTTGTGTGTGATTGGTGGGAGTAGGGAGCCATCTAGTGCTCGAACCTGCACAGGCGAGGTAAGAGCCACCAGAGGGAGCCCTATCTCCCTGGCCCATCTACTGTCTAGCAGATTCCCCTCAGAGCCCGTGTCCACCAGTGCTGGGGCCTTCAGGGTTGAATCCTCAAACAGGATCGTGACTGGGAGTCGTGTAGCAATGTGGGTATGTCCCACGTGAATGTTTTGGCCCACCCCTGGCCCAGTCTCTAAGGGCGGGCGTTTGGCGTTTGACCGCTCGGGGCAGTCTCTCACATGGTGCTCTATTGAACCACAAACAAGACACGCTCCGTGGGTCCATCTCCTTTGTGCATCTGGTGCCCTAAATGTTGCCCTACTCGTGTCCCTAGCTTCGTCAGTAGGGGGAGCTGTGACCCCACGGAGCGCAGGAACAGAGGAGCGTGGGGAGGGCGGAGCTCGATCGGACCCGGAAGGGAGAGGGACGACGCGTGCCTGGCCACGCCCTTCGCCTCGTTCCCGACGGCGTTCTTCTACCCGGTTGTCGAGTCGTATAACTAGATCGATGAGCCCATCTAAATCCCGCGGTTCGTCCTTAGCCACCAGGTGCTCTTTTAAGACCAGAGACAGTCCGTTTACAAAGGCAGCGCGGAGGGCAGTGCTATTCCAGCCGGATCTCGCCGCCGCGATGCGGAAGGCGACTGCATAGGCAGCTGCGCTCCGACGCCCCTGTCGTATGGACAGTAGTGCGGTTGAAGCGGACTCGCCTCTGTTGGGATGATCGAACACCGTTCTGAGATCCCGTACAAACCCATCGTATGAATGAAGGAGCCGTGAGTTCTGCTCCCAGAGCGCTGTAGCCCAAGCGCGTGCCTCCCCGCGAAGCAGGTTTATGACATAAGCTACTTTGCTAGCGTCAGTCGCGTACATCACGGGACGCTGTGCGAAGACGAGCGAACATTGCATCAAAAAATCCGCGCACGTCTCCACACAGCCTCCGTACGGTTCTGGAGGGCTTATGTAAGCTTCTGGGGACGGAGGAAGGGACCGTTGAACGACCAGTGGAACGTCACTCTCACACGCAGGGTCCTCGGGAGGGAGAGCCGCAGCGGCGCCCGGAGGGCGCGCTTCCACTTGTGCGGCGAGAGCCTCCACCCTGCGGTTTAGGAGAACGTGCTGCTCGGTCATGAAATCGATCCGAGTGGTGAAAGCGGTGAGGATCCGCTGCAACTCACCGACTACCCCTCCCGAAGCCGCCGCTGCGCCCTGTTCTTCCATTGGCCGTTCAACAGCCGGTTGACGCCCCTCGGGATCCATGACGCTGGCCGAGATATCCTGTTGTGAAAGTGTAGGTACACGGACCCACAACAGGGGGCGCAATGAACGGACAATGGAGAAAGGTGAATAACAAGTTTTACTGTTGTGAAAAGAGCACAACCAATACAACAATTAATAATTTGGAGTTTGAAGCCGAAATCTGCTGGTGTCGTGTGGGCAGGCTCGAAGGTAGGAGGCGTCCGTCCTAGTCGAACCGGAACCACCCAGATTTCCTCTGCCACCGAACCCCAGAAGTACTGGAACCGCCAAGTCCCGAATTCCCAGGTGGCCACTGCCTCCGCTCGTCGGATCCGGTACTGCTGGCGGGAAAGAGCACAAACACACAGGTATGGATGCGACAGCACCCAGTAGACGGAGAGGGGAGAAGCCGCCTCCACCTCTTGTTACAATGAAGCAGGAAAGGTGAGTACTTATCCAAGCAAGTAGCTTTCTGTAGTCAGCTGTCCTGAAAAGGTTTACCAAGGTTTATCAGAGTCTTCAATATGAGCTTGCAGAGAAGGTTACCTTAATCTCAAGGCGATATCTCGGCACTGAGGTGGAGACGCTGTCCTGCTGATATACCTCCGTCCTGAGTGCAGTCAGCTGTGTCCAGTAATGGGTGACAGCTGTCACCCTGGCAGCCCTCGTCGGCGGCAGCGCCCTCTGGTGCCTGGAGCCCGCACTCCAGGCAGGGCGCCCTCTGGTGGTGGTGGGCCAGCAGTACCTCCTCTTCAGCGGCCCACACAACAATATTTGCTCATTTTGAAATGGATGCCTACAACACATTTCAAAAAAGCTGGGACATGGCAACAAAAGACTGGGAAAGTTGATGAATGCTCAAAGAACACCTGATTGGAAACAGGCGAGTGTCATGATTGGGTATAAAAGGAGCATCCCTAAAAGGCTCAGCCGTTCACAAGCAAAGATGGGGCGAGGATCACCACTTTGCGAACAACTACATGAAAAAAATAGTCCAGCAGTTTAAGAACAATGTTTCTCAACGTTCAATTGCAAGGGATTTAGGGATTCCATCATCTACAGTCCATAATATAATCAGAAGATTCAGTGAATCTGGAGAACTTTCTACACGTAAGCAGCAAAGCCAAAAACCAACATTGAATGCTCGTGACCTTCGATCCCTCAGGCAGCACTGCATTAAAAATCGACATCATTATGTAAAGGATATTAATGGGCTCAGGAACACTTCAGAAAACCATTGTCAGTTAGCACAGTTCATCGCTACATCTACCATCAAACTCTACCATGCAAAGCGAAAGCCACACATCAACAACATCCAGAAACGCCTTCTCTGGGCCCAAGCTCATTTGAAATGGACAGATGCAAAGTGGAAAAGTGTGCTGTGGTCTGATGACTCCACATTTCAAAGTGTTTTTGGAAATCATGGATGTCGTGTCCTTTGGACAAAAAAGGGAAAAGACCATCCAGATTGTTATCAGTGCAAAGTTCAAAAGCCAGCATCTGTGATGGTATGGGGGTGTGTTAGTGCCCATGGCATGGGTAACTTACACATCTGTGATGGCACCATCAATGCTGAAAGGTACATCCAGGTTTTGGAGCAACACATGCTGCCATCCAAGCAACGTCTTTTTCAGGGACGTCCCTGGTTATTTCAGCAAGACAATGCCAAGCCACATTCTGCACGTCTTACAACAGCGTGGCTTCGTAGTAAAAGAATGCAGGTACTAGACTGACCTGCCTACAGTCCAGACCTGTCGCCCATTGAAAATGTGTGGCGCATTATGAAGCACAAAATATGACAACGGAGACCCCGGACTGAACAACTGAATTGGTACACCAAGCAAGAATGGGAAAGAATTCCACCTACAAAGCTTCAACAATTAGTGTCCTCAGTTCCCAAACGCTTATTGGGTGTCGTTCAAAGGAAAGGTGATGTAACACAGCGGTAAACATACCACTGTCCCAGCTTTTTTGAAACATGTTGCAGGCATTCATTTCAAAATGAGCAAATATTTGCACATAAACAATAAAGCTTATCAGTTTGAACATTAAATATCTTGTCTTTGTGGTGTATTCAATTGAATATAGGCTGAAGAGGATTTGTAAATCATTGTATTCTGTTTTTATTTACATTTTACACAACGTCCCAACTTCATTGGAATTGGGGTTGTAACAACGTACCAAAAAAAGAACAAAACAGAAAAACACATAGTTCCAGAAAGATCAGTGGTGCACTGTCAGATCCCGCTTTTTAGATACACGACACACGCTCACCCTCCGATGAGTGTGTTTGTGTAAAACCAGCTCTCCGTCTCTGGGGTCCAACCTTCGTGTCTCCACGGGTATTACCCGGCAGGGCTGCACAAAGGCTGTTCAAGCTGGTGGCGAGGAGCTTCGTCTAGCTGCTCACTGCCTCCATCCGGACGTCCACCCCGCTGAAGCTGATCTCGCACCCCGGTCGAATAGCCTTCTCAGGAACCAGGATACGAACCAGCCACGCCCATTAACGGCAGCTCTCCTCTTATGGATCAGGGCTCTTGGAATGTTGCTAGATTTTAAATTTAGTGACTTGTACAGCGAGTCCCCAGGATGTGTTATTTTCATTAAAAAAACCAGACTACCTTTTAGAGCCTTTTGATGCTGTACACCCAATAAACTTAACTTTTACACCTTAAGAAGCATCAATAATGCAATGTCCGAGCCTTAACACTTTAACTGCATGCTTGGAATTTTATTCCAGGTTTTGCAAGTGCCGATAACATAATCAAAATAGGTTATATGGTGATAATTTCACAACAGTAATTCAAGTATAATTAGAATAATGATTGGCAGAGATTTTTGTTTAATTCAATAATTCTGACTGATCTTACTTTGACTGGGACTGGATTGACTTCTTAACAATTTTTTCTAGGAGTGAGGGAAGGAGGTTTTTGAGGTTAGGGTCCCCAGCTCGATGAACTTGATTTCCTCTTCATCAGCTATTAACATAAGAATTTATTCCGTCTTCAATCAACCAAAAGTTGATCTAATCCATTCTGGTATGCTGTGATATTCCTTGAGAGAGAAATCGTTGAACATTCCCCACTCAGACTTAAGGCCAGTGGTTATCCTCCATTGTTCTGCTACTCCGTGACTGGACGGCCTGAGTGGGAGTTGAAATCTCTCTCAAATGATCTTTTATGGCTCCAGTCCTCTCACTCCACGATTCCAATTGCTGCTCACAAGATGGTCAAGTCTTGTGATCTCCTCGTAGCAGGGGAGTAGTGGCAACAGCACCTCTCCCTGTAAGAATAACCCAGTTTTCTGGTGTTTCAACAAGTTGTATATGTTCTTGACTCCAGTCGTCCTCACATGATCTTGGTTACCATGGGGACGCTGTTGACTCAAAACCTCCTCCCTTCTCCTTCTGCTTTACTGGAAATCTCCGCAGCCCCTACCAGTAACTTATTTCTCAAGTTCCTCTTTTCTGTTAACACTTCAGCTTTTCCGAGAATTCATTCTTTTAAATCATTTCTTCAAAATCACATCAATCATTTCAACTCTCTTTTACATAAAAACAATTCATATGATCATATACAAACATTCTCATTCCTTATTATTCATTTCATTTTTACCAACATCTTAATCATTTGATCAGTTGTTTAACATCAGCTTTTCTTGCCTTACTTGCGACATCTTCTTCACTTCCTCTTTTTCTCTGACTCTGCACTCTTTATGAAAAACAACTCATATAATCATTCATTTCACTTATTTGTAAAATACATTTTCTAATCAACTCTTAATTTTAACACATTAATACTCCATTTGATCATACTTGTCATGTTAAAATCATTCTTAGACATATTCCCTCGTCTTCACCACCGAGTTCATTCCGTGGGCCTCCCCATTTACAATGGAAAAGTCTGGCATGACCTCACTTACTCCTGGAAGGTACCAAACACTGTGCAATTTAATCCAACAGCATGTATATTAATTCCATGGCACGTATTATATTCCAAGATGAAAACAAGCTGAAAGTAAGCTTAAAGTCATCTTTCCTGACAGCACCTAATGCACATCATGAAATGACCATCATGAAAGTAACTGGGACATACGTACACGTGCACAAGTGGAAACACAGCACAAGCAACAAGTGAAGGTAGCAGGATGGAGAAAGACATCATGAGCATGAGTGGAACACTTTGGACGGGACAAAGGGGAAGTACAACTTGCAGCTGCAGAAACCTTTATTTATTCTGGAAGAGACAACAGCAGCCACAGAGACAGAGTGACTGATGTCAGAAAGAGCAGCAGGAGCTTGAATCGAATGAACCCCAATAAACAAGACAGTAATTCAAGCAAGATTCTTTTCCAAGCACATAAAGCGAATGGTTACACATATTTACACACCCAGAGAGGACACAGGTGAACAAGTCAAAAATGAATTTTACACACATGAATACTGTCGAAACTGGGGTTATTAACGCGTAGATATGGGCTGGATTACTGAATGACAATGAGGAAAACTTTGCAAGATGTGTGATATGAATGAGGTCATAATAACAAGAACACTGAACCCACAAATAGACCATTCACAAAGCAATGTGAGTTTCTCCAGACAGGAAAGTGAAGAACCAGATAGATCATGTACAAAATGGAAAACTTCAGAAATTCAATGAAAGACACAAGAGATCTGTAAGTGATCCAGTGGTGGGCACACTTCCGATAATCCAATAACCGATAATTCTCGAAGATAAATTTTCTATTATTGGATTATCTTTTCAGATAACTTTGAAATTAACTTTGAATTTATCGGACTAATTATTTTCCGATAAATTTTTGTCCAATAACTTTTAGACCATTAACGTGGTAAACAAAGGTGAACAGATGTGTACTTCTACCCTATACAAACAGAGAAGAGCTGGTTCTAGAAGAAACCGCTTTATCCTCTGCAGTCAAAGAAGAACTGGCCAAAAAAAACAAAAAAACATTTCTTTTAACCCCACGTTCACAATAGGAGAATGCAATTGAGACACTCTGATCAGGACAACAGCATTAAACTCTAGTGCCTACAACTCTCATGAATATAATCTCTGGGTTTAGAGACGTTGTTTTTGTGTTTGCTGTTATTAAATTCCATGCATCTTAAACATAGCAAGTAGCAACACAGATTATCTGGAATTTTGTTTTGGCAAGTTTTCAAGGTCTCTACTGCCATCTACTGGCCAGTAGTGCTCATGGCAGTGCTCAGACTGAAACTAGGCAGACACTGTTCCACAGAACCGCACGGTGGAAAAGTTCAGAGCGCCCAATTTATGTTCTCACACACATTGTACGTTCAAAAACCACATGTCAGACTCGTGTTTCCAGAAGCAAAACGTAAACAGATGCTTTTTTCAAACTTAATTTACAAAAACGCTCCATGGGAAACATCAAAGTTTAAAAAAAAATTACAAGACAAGGTCTGCGGTGTTTGCACAGGCACAAGAATATCAAACAGGTTTGATTTTCATTCGACCATACGATCGGCGATCAGGAGGTGGTCATGAGATGTTAAACGCAGCTCGTTACTTCAAGTAGTGTTTGGGGTCGCCACAGCAGATACAACCAGATCGGCATTGATATTTGGCACAGGTTTTATGCAGGATGCCCTTCCTGACGCAACTCCAGTGTTACCTGGAGAAACACACACAGCCGCTGGTGTTCCAAAGAGGTCTCCCATCCAATTACTAACCAGGTCCCGCACTGCTTAGTTTCTGAGATCTGACAGGATCGGCTTTTGTGTCTATGAATGGTGGGTTTTTTCCCAAACTGATGGCTGCTTTATGAGTTTACACAGGAAATCAATGGAGGCAAGAAAAATCCCTCCGCGTGGCTGAAAAATGACAAATTTCAAACAATTTAAGCAAAAGTATCTGAGAAAACAGAGTGAACACCCCGGCTATACTAAAATACGAAATGAATGAAATGGAGCAAAAAAGGACGCTAATAATCACGAAATGGGGGTAAAAAGTAACGAAAAGGAGCAGACTGACTCCAAATATGATTCAATTAATGACTATTATTTTATAATTTTTAAGCGAAATGGGACTGATAATAACGAAACGGGGGTTAAACCCCAACGTAGCGAAATGGAGCAGACTGACTTATTGACTGAAGTTTCATCTCTTGAACGCCAGATGGCGCACCTGCCCCAACTACATGAACTGAGCTCATCTCATAAAAACAAAAGCTAAAACTTAAATAAAAGTAATTATTTGGAGTCATTCTGCTTCAGTATGCTCCATTTCGTTTCATTTTACCCTCATAACCCTCAAAGGGTTACTTTTTTTTCTACACCCATCCCACCAGCTTGGAGGCGTATTAGCATATTTAAAGGGAACAGAGTTATTCAACAGAATATAGTACAGTGTAATTTCCTCCACCTTTTTTCTCCCCCTCCCTTATCAACCACATTTCCTCATTAATATAACATACATCAGACTTCATTAATGCTCCACACCCCAACAGTTGGTGGCAGTAATGCATCATGTTGGTTTCGAAACCGCCAAAAACTTCATAGAAGAAGAAGAATCCAACGAAGAAGAACTTTCCTTTTGTCGTTCGAGGCTAAAGCTAGTCAGCTGAAGACGCTGAAAACTGTTCTCTGAACAGATCAAACTTCCCTCAGTGATCCTTGAATATGTTTTTTGAAGAGCTCCAGAAGCAGAAAAGTCGACATTAAACCGGAAGAAGAAGAAAAGGTGAAGTTAGCGCGAAAAGGTGGAAGAGCTGAGAAGGTTGTTGAAGCAGCGGCTAACTGCTGCTAATACCGAGATATTTGAGTTGGTAGAAACAAACAGATCGCAGAGCAGCAAGAAGAACCGAGTGGATTTAAAGAAGAGAAGAAACTAGTCAACGTGCTGGATGCTGTTTTCAAGCCTGAAGTTCGCTGATCCAGAGCAGGTTTGTCCACTAAACGTTTGTATTCAGGTTTCTGTCTACACAATGGAAACGTGGCACTACATAGTGATGGGCAAATGAAGCCCCATTCAAGACTCGAGGCTTCTCATCAAACGTTTCGATACATGTCTCGAGGCCTCACGCAGTGCTTGGTTTGCTGTACTGCCATCAAGTGGAGAAAGAAATGCACAGGATGAATTTACTCTGATGACCCCCTGGATTTGATGTTTGACCTTAAATTGTGCACATAAATACTTGAAACAATAAATGAATGAACCAAGAATAATATTGTTCGTTAACTTAGTGAATTAAACAAATAAGGCCCTAGACATATTAGTTTTGAGACATATATTAATGTCATTTTTTTAAATGGGTGGTTTCAAATAATAATTTATAACAATGAAAGACTATTTTGGGGAGAGAGGGGCTGCTAAGTCCATAATCAACAATTTAAAACAATCCATAAAATTGCATCCCAGCTGCAGGCATTGAACCTGTCAATCACTCTCCTCCACGCGCTGGACTGGGCAAGCACCAAACGTTTCCTGCATTTTTCGAGCGCTTTTCAGCGAATCGATTCGCTCAACGAAGCAGTCACGTGGTTTCAGCAAACGAGGCCTCGTTTAGCTGTAGTCACGTGGTTTGATACAGGCCTCATTTGACACGCCTCCTTTTGCTCGATACAGCCTTCGGAGCCTCGCTTCATTTCGCCCAACACTAGCGCTGCACCAGATTGTTACATTCTCAGCGCCATAATGCAGATTTTCAAATTTAGGGTGTTTGGATACTGATAATCGCGAAATGAGGGTAAAAAGTAACGAAATGGAGCAGATTGAACCAGACTGACTCCAAATAATTACTTGACATGAGCTCAGTTCATGTTGTTGGGGCAGGTGCGCCATCTGGCGTTCAAGAGATGAAACTTCAGTCAATAAGTCAGTCTGCTCCATTTCGCTACGTTTAACCCCAGTTTCGTTATTATCAGTCCCATTTCGCTTAAAAATAGTAAAATAAAATGAATTAATTGAATCATATTTAATCGTATTTGGAGTCAGTCTTTTCATTACATTTTACCCCCATTTGGTGATTATTAGTCTCCATTTCGTTCTTTTCGTATTTTAGTATAGCCGGAGTAGGGATGGGTATTGATAAAATTTTATCGATATTGATGCCATTATCGATTCTGCTTATTAATCCAATTCCCTTATCGATACCTCTTGTGAATTTTGTACTAAAAGTAGGCTTTACAGGATTTCGTTGTATTTTATTGAGTCTTAAAGTAAATAAATATGAAATTGGTCTCTGTATCCTTGATCTCTGAACATAAATAAAAATAAACAAAATGCAGTTTTTGTCAAAAGCATTTCCTTTCAGACATTTTGGCGTGAATGTCTCTCCATACCTCTGAGCTGAGCTCGGATGCTGCACGGCAGTGCAGGACGTGTCATTTTGGGAGGAAAAAACGTTTTGATCGATTGCAGTTTGTTTGTATTACAACATTTGGAAAGAGGTGTCAATTGATTTAAACAGCGTTTCGCTTTGAAGTTATTAATTCCGACTGGACTCTATCGTTCTAACTTGACTCAGCAGAGAGCGCACAGTGTTTGCAGCTGTGTGAACAGAATGGAGGACGATTCTCGTTTCTTTGTCGCAACAAGACAGGAGTCACAGTTAGTGACTTGAATTCTCGCAGTCGGATATCTGGGAACTTCCTAGCCGGAAGCCAGGCGCCGTCTTAGCTTGGGGGAATTGCACAACTTCAGTAACATTGATAGCAGCACAAAAATGCCCAAAAGTTGTTGTATTCTGGGTTGTACAGCCAACCAAGAGTTATCCAGAACGGCAGTTCTATATTATAGCATCGGAGAAATGCAGGCGCGAGAAATGGCTCGCTGCAATCAATGGGGCCGCTGTAAACACCGACAGGAGTATCAACAAAAAAAAACCGATGGGATCCCAAGTCTGGTCCTGCTATCTGTGTTCTGCCCATTTCATCTCGTAAGTACTTTGTGTTCATATTTATGAATTGAGGTTGTCGTCAGGATCCGTTCACATTTTTCAACAGTTTGAAAATTCTGATAAAGCGCCAGCTACAGAAATGAAGCTGGATGACGGTTGAACGATGTCTCCGAAAGTCAACATAAGTCCAGATTTCTTGTTTTGTTTTGGCTTCGGTGTCCATCGTTAGTGCCACATGACCGGGGCTTAACTGATACAATTATTAATATATTCTTATGGGTCGGCTGAAAAGTTCTAAGGCTGACTGTGATGCAGTTGACAAATTGAACAAATTCAGGGTTATTTTTCTACATAGTCTCCCTGTAACTCCACACACTTCTTCCAGCGGTGCTTGAGTGCTTCAATTCCCTTGGCATAGAAGCTTTCATCTTGAGAGTCAAAATAGTCCTCAACGGCAGCCATCACCTCATCATTGCTCCGATAGTGCTTCCCAGCCAAGATTTTTTTCAGGTTTGGGAACAGATGAAAGTCCGAGGGTGCCAAGTCATGAGAATATGGTGGGTGATCTACCAGTTCGAATCCACACTTGTGGATAGTGGCCGTGGCCACTGTTGACTTGTGAGCTGGGGCATTGTCTTGATGGAACAGCACCCCTTTCGTCAGCTTTCCTGGTTGCTTCTTTTTGTTAGCCTCGCGTAACTGTCTCAGTAGGTTAGAATAGTACTGTCCATTTATGGTTTGTCCCTTTTCAAGATAGTCCACAAACACAATGCCCTTGGCATCCCAGAAAACTGAAACGTGACCTTCCCCTCAGACGAAATGACCTTGGCCTTCTTTGGAGGTGGTGACCTTGGGTGTTTCCACTGCATTGATGTTTTTTTTTTGTCTCTGGTTCAAAGTGGTGAATCCAACACTCATCCTGGGTAAGAAAACGTTCCATGTAATTGGCTGGATCCTCTTCAAATTGCGCCAAGTTTGCCTTCGACATGACTAGCCTGGTGCATTTCTGATCAGGCGTCAGAAGACGTGGCACCCACCGAGCTGACACCTTTGACATTCCAAGTTCTTCATGCAGAATGTGTTCAATTCTCTCACGGGATATTCCCACAGCATCTGCTAGCCCTTCTTATGGAGGTACTTAATCACACCGCGATGCCAGATTTTGTCCATTTTTGCCGTTTCCCTCTACCACGAACTTTCAAACTTGGCTATGAACCACAAACTACCTCACAACCTGGAAGAAAAAAACACAGTCATCAGAAGAGTTGAACTTAATGCATGCCAAGTTTTATTGAAATGGCATTTCTCCTTCTTGGTGAGCCTTAGAACTTTTCAGCCTACCCTCGTATACATATATATAACAAAATACTCACGAAGACTCTTGATGAAGTATGTGTAGACGTGTTTGTAATCCATCTCTGGCCATTGTTTAGGATCATCTAACCAGTCGTCTGCAATAATCTTATACGGGTATTTTCGGATTCCTGCCAACTCCTGCTTCTGTCTGTATCGATTCTGTGCCTCAGGTGGCAAATTCTCTTCGTACTGATACGTCATCAGAAAAACAAACTTGGAAGTAGAGAAACAACGAACTTTGGGGATGTGTTCACGTTTCCGCCAAACAAAGATGGGGCCTAGAAATTAGGTCACGTGTGACGTCACGGCGTCTGTGAGAATCTGCACAAAAGTGACTCAAGATTGACATATTCAGGGATGAAAGTGGTGAAAAACAAAAAGCTGTAACCCAAAATTACCCCCCAACACCACCTGCACAAACATGTTTGAATTCTAGAAGCTCTGAAATGCAATCTGGGACTATTCCAGACAAGAAACTGCAGTGAGTGCAGCAACCGTTTTGGTGAGAAAAAAACGACTTTCCTTATTCAAATTCATTCCAGTAGTATTCTGCTCTTACTAAGATGCAGCAGTTTTCTAGCTCGGCAGATAGTTCTGGAGGAAATCACTGAAGAAATTAACAAAATGAAAATATGGTTTGACCGAAACAAATTGTCATTAAACTTAAATAAGACAAGTATGAAGTGGAGGTGTAAGAGTCACTAGGTGTTCACAGGAAAGGGTTATTTATTTATTTATGTTCATTGTTAGTTGGTTTTATATTTTCTGTTGTTATGTGTCGGACGCAGCTCGGAGAACCGACCAGCATTTGAAGGACCCAGTATGAAATAAGCAGAGCACGGTATAAAGGCTAACTGAATTTAATACATAACAGTGATACAAAAATAACAGAAAGTGCGGTCTGGCGTGGTGCGCTCCCAGCAGCGCTAACGGTCCGGAGCCAGAAGCTGTTCGGACCCAAGGACCCCGCCGACACCCCCCAGGTGGCCGCAACAAACCGAGTCTGTGAAAGAAGGAACCATTATGTGAGTCCACACTCTACACACAGAGAGAACAGTTAAAGGTGTACAAACAGCAAACACTTCCTGGCTTGATTACTAATCAACTTCCCAACCTGCAGGCATGGAACATCCAGTTCACATAACTCCACTGCAGTGGAAGCCGATACATGACTAACGTACAGCTCAATATAATAAGGTGTGAGGGACACCACATTTACTGACTGTATAAATGTTAGTCACAAAATCTAACGTACCTCAGGAAGTGTGCTGACGAGCGTGAGACCTCACCCCCTCCTCTTTCACAGACTGTGCATCAAACCCTGGACGTTCTCTGCATCCACTGATGATGAGATGGCTGCCGAGACGACGATCTCACCCGTCTGGTCACAAGGTCGAGTCTCTGGCAAATACACACTGTATACTCCAGTCTTAAATGCCACCATGTTCCAATCCATATAGATGCACCTCAGCTGTGAGTCCTGACAAGCCGCAGGTGATCAGGGTGAGGTCCTGATAACCTCAGCAACACAGCCACTCAGTCCCAAATGCAAGCCACCTGGAAGGAGAAACAAAGGACAGAAACAAAAAGGCAGCCAGGCCCCCCCAGCCATATAACATGTTGTGTTTTTAATCAGGTTCTTTTTGTCTCTTCCTCTAAAATTGTATTGTAGCATTATTAGTTATTATTACTATTATTGTTGTTGTTGCTATTATTATTAATATATAAACAAAAATAAATGTAAAAAATTACAATTTGTAATACATTTGACTCTTTTACAACAACAAACGTTGAGCAATTATTATACAGAAACAAATGCACACAAACGTGCTGACAGTTGCAACAGCTTAATCAAAATCAAATCAATTTTATTTATATAGCGCCAAATCACAACAAACAGTTGCCCCAAGGCGCTTTATATTGTAAGGCAAAAGCCATACAATAGTTACGGAAAAACCCCAACGGTCAAAACGACCCCCTGTGAGCAAGCACTTGGCGACAGTGGGAAGGAAAAACTCCCTTTTAACCTCCAGCAGAACCAGGCTCAGGGAGGGGCAGTCTTCTGCTGGGACTGGTTGGGGCTGAGGGAGAGAACCAGGAAAAAGACATGCTGTGGAGGGGAGCAGAGATCAATTACTAATGATTAAATGCAGAGTGGTGCATACAGAGCAAAAAGAGAAAGAAACAGTGCATCATGGGAACCCCCCAGCAGTCTACGTCTATAGCAGCATAACTAAGGGATGGTTCAGGGTCACCTGATCCAGCCCTAACTATAAGCTTTAGCAAAAAGGAAAGTTTTAAGCCTAATCTTAAAAGTAGAGAGGGTGTCTGTCTCCCTGATCTGAATTGGGAGCTGGTTCCACAGGAGAGGAGCCTGAAAGCTGAAGACTCTGCCTCCCATTCTACTCTTACAAACCCTAGGAACTACAAGTAAGCCTGCAGTCTGAGAGCGAAGCGCTCTATTGGGGTGATATGGTACTACGAGGTCCCTAAGATAAGATGGGACCTGATTATTCAAAACCTTATAAGTAAGAAGAATAATTTTAAATTCTATTCTAGAATTAACAGGAAGCCAATGAAGAGAGGCCAATATGGGTGAGATATGCTCTCTCCTTCTAGTCCCCATCAGTACTCTAGCTGCAGCATTTTGAATTAACTGAAGGCTTTTTAGGGAACTTTTAGGACAACCTGATAATAATGAATTACAATAGTCCAGCCTAGAGGAAATAAATGCATGAATTAGTTTTTCAGCATCACTCTGAGACAAGACCTTTCTGATTTTAGAGATATTGCGTAAATGCAAAAAAGCAGTCCTACATATTTGTTTAATATGCGCTTTGAATGACATATCCTGATCAAAAATGACTCCAACATTTCTCACAGTATTACTAGAGGTCAGGGTAATGCCATCCAGAGTAAGGATCTGGTTAGACACCATGTTTCTAAGATTTGTGGGGCCAAGTACAATAACTTCAGTTTTATCTGAGTTTAAAAGCAGGAAATTAGAGGTCATCCATGTCTTTATGTCTGTAAGACAATCCTGCAGTTTAGCTAATAGGTGTGTGTCCTCTGGCTTCATGGATAGATAAAGCTGGGTATCATCTGCGTAACAATGAAAATTTAAGCAATACCGTCTAATAATAATGCCTAAGGGAAGCATGTATAAAGTGAATAAAATTGGTCCTAGCACAGAACCTTGTGGAACTCCATAATTAACTTTAGTCTGTGAAGAAGATTCCCCATTTACATGAACAAATTGTAATCTATTAGACAAATATGATTCAAACCACCGCAGCGCAGTGCCTTTAATACCTATGGCATGCTCTAATCTCTGTAATAAAATTTTATGGTCAACAGTATCAAAAGCAGCACTGAAGTCTAACAGAACAAGCACAGAGATGAGTCCACTGTCCGAGGCCATAAGAAGATCATTTGTAACCTTCACTAATGCTGTTTCTGTACTATGTTGAATTCTAAAACCTGACTGAAACTCTTCAAATAGACCATTCCTCTGCAGATGATCAGTTAGCTGTTTTACAACTACCCTTTCAAGAATTTTTGAGAGAAAAGGAAGGTTGGAGATTGGCCTATAATTAGCTAAGATAGCTGGGTCAAGTGATGGCTTTTTAAGTAATGGTTTAATTACTGCCACCTTAAAAGCCTGTGGTACATAGCCAACTAACAAAGATAGATTGATCATATTTAAGATCGAAGCATTAAATAATGGTAGGGCTTCCTTGAGCAGCCTGGTAGGAATGGGGTCTAATAAACATGTTGATGGTTTGGATGAAGTAACTAATGAAAATAACTCAGACAGAACAATCGGAGAGAAAGAGTCTAACCAAATACCGGCATCACTGAAAGCAGCCAAAGATAACGATACGTCTTTGGGATGGTTATGAGTAATTTTTTCTCTAATAGTTAAAATTTTGTTAGCAAAGAAAGTCATGAAGTCATTACTAGTTAAAGTTAATGGAATACTCAGCTCAATAGAGCTCTGACTCTTTGTCAGCCTGGCTACAGTGCTGAAAAGAAACCTGGAGTTGTTCTTATTTTCTTCAATTAGTGATGAGTAGAAAGATGTCCTAGCTTTACGGAGGGCTTTTTTATAGAGCAACAGACTCTTTTTCCAGGCTAAGTGAAGATCTTCTAAATTAGTGAGACGCCATTTCCTCTCCAACGTACGGGTTATCTGCTTTAAGCTACGAGTTTGTGAGTTATACCACGGAGTCAGGCACTTCTGATTTAAAGCTCTCTTTTTTAGAGGAGCTACAGCATCCAAAGTTGTCTTCAATGAGGATGTAAAACTATTGACGAGATACTCTATCTCACTTACAGAGTTTAGGTAGCTACTCTGCACTGTGTTGGTATATGGCATTAGAGAACATAAAGAAGGAATCATATCCTTAAACCTAGTTACAGCGCTTTCTGAAAGACTTCTAGTGTAATGAAACTTATTCCCCACTGCTGGGTAGTCCATCAGAGTAAATGTAAATGTTATTAAGAAATGATCAGACAGAAGGGAGTTTTCAGGGAATACTGTTAAGTCTTCTATTTCCATACCATAAGTCAGAACAAGATCTAAGATATGATTAAAGTGGTGGGTGGACTCATTTACTTTTTGAGCAAAGCCAATAGAGTCTAATAATAGATTAAATGCAGTGTTGAGGCTGTCATTCTCAGCATCTGTGTGGATGTTAAAATCGCCCACTATAATTATCTTATCTGAGCTAAGCACTAAGTCAGACAAAAGGTCTGAAAATTCACAGAGAAACTCACAGTAACGACCAGGTGGACGATAGATAATAACAAATAAAACTGGTTTTTGGGACTTCCAATTTGGATGGACAAGACTAAGAGTCAAGCTTTCAAATTAATTAAAGCTCTGTCTGGGTTTTTGATTAATTAATAAGCTGGAATGGAAGATTGCTGCTAATCCTCCGCCCCGGCCCGTGCTACGAGCATTCTGACAGTTAGTGTGACTCGGGGGTGTTGACTCATTTAAACTAACATATTCATCCTGCTGTAACCAGGTTTCTGTAAGGCAGAATAAATCAATATGTTGATCAATTATTATATCATTTACCAACAGGGACTTAGAAGAGAGAGACCTAATGTTTAATAGACCACATTTAACTGTTTTAGTCTGTGGTGCAGTTGAAGGTGCTATATTATTTTTTCTTTTTGAATTTTTATGCTTAAATAGATTTTTGCTGGTTATTGGTAGTCTGGGAGCAGGCACCGTCTCTACGGGGATGGGGTAATGAGGGGATGGTAGGGGGACAGAAGCTGCAAAGAGGTGTGTAAGACTACAACTCTGCTTCCTGGTCCCAACCCTGGATAGTCACAGTTTGGAGGATTTAAGAAAATTGGCCAGATTTCTAGAAATGAGAGCTGCTCCATCCAAAGTGGGATGGATGCCGTCTCTCCTAACAAGACCAGGTTTTCCCCAGAAGCTTTTCCAATTATCTATGAAGCCCACCTCATTTTTTGGACACCACTCAGACAGCCAGCAATTCAAGGAGAACATGCGGCTAAACATGTCACTCCCGGTCTGATTGGGGAGGGGCCCAGAGAAAACTACAGAGTCCGACATTGTTTTTGCAAAGTTACACACCGATTTAATGTTAATTTTAGTGACCTCCGATTGGCGTAACCGGGTGTCATTACTGCCGACGTGAATTACAATCTTACCAAATTTACGCTTAGCCTTAGCCAGCAGTTTCAAATTTCCTTCAATGTCGCCTGCTCTGGGCCCCGGAAGACAATTGACTATGGTTGCTGGTGTCGCTAACTTCACATTTCGCAAAACAGAGTCGCCAATAACCAGAGTTTGATCCTCGGCGGGTGTGTCGCCGAGTGGGGAAAAACGGTTAGAGATGTGAACGTGTTGGCGGTGTACACGGGGCTTCTGTTTAGGGCTACGCTTCCTCCTCACAGTCACCCAGTCAGCCTGCTTTCCCGGCTGCTCGGGATCTGCCAGGGGGTAACTAACGGCGGCTAAGCTACCTTGGTCCGCACCGACTACAGGGGCCTGGCTAGCTGTAGAATTTTCCACGGTGCGGAGCCGAGTCTCCAATTCGCCCAGCCTGGCCTCCAAAGCTACGAATAAGCTACACTTATTACAAGTACCGTTACTGCTAAAGGAGGCCGAGGAATACCTAAACATTTCACACCCAGAGCAGAAAAGTGCGGGAGAGACAGGAGAAGCCGCCATGCTAAATCGGCTAAGAGCTAGTAGCTACGCTAAGCTAGCGGATTCCTAAAAACACGCAAAGTGAATAATGTGTAAATAATTTAGAGGTGATTCAGCAGAAGGAGTGCTTTAGTTAAGGCACGTAAAGATTACACTGGGAAACAAATCATAATCTAGATAACTAGATCAATCTAACTGCGCAGATTAAACAGCTAACAGATACAGAAAAACACCGCTGTGCTCCGGAACAGGAAGTGATACAATACCGCCTAAATCACTGTATGTCAAACAAGGTCAAATTTGATTTGATTTAGTTTATTTATTTCAATCAGCAAACTGATGCAATAACAGAAAATAAATGAATGAATCGATAAATTCAAACAAAAAAAGGAAAATACAGAAAATACAGAAAAAAACACATGTGGCTGATAGGGATGTGAATCGTACAACAACTCTCAATTCAATTCCGATTCTTGGGGCGACGATTCGATCCAGAATTGATTTTCGATTCAAAGAGCTCTGAGAAATAGTTATATTACTTAAAAAATGTTTATATTTAAGAAAATGCAGCTTTACAAGGTTAATCAAGTGATTCTAGATGTAAATTTACTTATCTGATTTGCTTGTTTGGAGTTGGCTGGCAGTTTAGCAAAGCGCTGGTCAGTAGTCAGCAGATACCGCTGCTCCCCTCTTTTAGCTCCGGGTAATGGCGTAGCATGTGGGCTTGCGGATTTGAAGTGTTTCCAAAGTACCTGACTTTCATTTTGCAGATTTTGCACACTGCATAAGTCATGTCAAGCTCCTTCTTACACAGCAAGAAATAAAATCCAAAGTGTGCCCAAATATTTTCCTTCAGCAAAGATGTTGCTGGCTGAATTAGTTCTTCGTCCGCCATGCTAAGCTGCAGCTCACGAATGTTTGAAGCACGCCGGACCCTCCCCTTGCGGGGATGCTGTAGTACAGAAAAATCTTTTTTGGACATTTTGGATCGATTCAGAATTGTAATAAATAAGAATCGCGATTCAGACGTGAATCGATTTATTTATTTATTTATTTATTTATTTATTTATTTTTTTCCCCGACACTCCTAGTGGCTGAGTGAAAAAGGTCAAGGCTGAAGCTATCTGGCGTTTAAATATCCAACCCGTTTATACCGTTTCAATATTAAAACATTTCTATCAGACTACGAACAGTAATACAAAAACAATCACAATTTATCACTTGGCGAACAGGATTAATAAATGGAACAGTTTTGACTGTGTTGAATGTTTGGTCTCCAAAGTAAAGGTCAAAAAAGGTTGACGTCCATTGGATTCTATGACATGTGACATGATACTCCGTAACATGATAACTAAACATGACAGATGGTGCAAACTATTCCTTATGAGAACCCTATCAACCCAATCAATAATTTGCATTGTTTACTGAAATTGGAGCAACTTTAGCTTTTGACCCCTGTACAAACTGAAACTGACCTTTGTCATCATTTTTGCTGTTTTTACTCCTTAACTCCATCACATTCAGTCATAGATAGTCCAAACTATACCTTTTCAGAATCTTTATGATCAGACAAATAATGTGGTGTAGTTTTCAACATGATTGGAGCATTTTTAAATTTTGACCCTGTGTAATTATTTACTGACCCCTGCAGCTCATGAGAGGTCAGCTCCAGGATGTCTCCGTATCTGAAAATAAATATAAGTTTAATTTAAAATATGTGTGCCAGATGTTATGCTTTTATCACAAGCTGAATGATTGTTATGGAAATTTTAACTAAGCTGCACCACTATGTCATACTGGTGCATGTTCTTCAATTTCAATATATTTTCATTTATAACAAAGTTGCCTCAAGGTGCTTCATACAAGTAAGGTCTAACCTTATCAACCCCCAGAGCAAGAACACAGTCGTGTTCTTAAAGTACAGCCTTTAAGTATTTTTTATGCACCATTCCCGAAAGCACACTTCCATAGAGCAGATATGAATTAATTAAACTATAACATTTTCCTGTTTAAAATGGAAAGAGAATTCTTACTCATGTTAAGCGCATATATGCCACTTCTAATCTTCTTTTGACACTGATCAGTACGTTCACGCCATCCACGTTTATCATCTATAACAATGCCAAGAAGTCAAGTCGACTTAACGACCCCACACAGACTGTGGTCATCACCAAGATGAAACAAAAAATGCAGAGATCATCTTCTGATCATCGGTCTTTGTGTATCATTTGCATTTTGTCATGGTTTGTGTCATCTGGATGTAAACTGGATAAAATCAAGAGCTGAAGTTGCTTATGTGAAATTTCCCCACAAAAATGGGTTTGTGTGCCGTCAGATTCCCACCAGGTTTCATGCTAAAACATCACGAGATGATGCCACTCAATATAGTGGCATTAGATGGCAGCATAATGGTGCAAGGCCGTTGTTCTGTGTTAGATAATATCTGTGTTAATTCCTTATTCTATGATTTCATGTTGGATATCAAGTATTTGCTCTGCTTAAATGGTTGTGCTTTTGGTGAGTTATGGTCATCTGCTTGAGTATGTATGTCAACTAGTCTGAACTGTTTTTTTCTGATCAGAAACAAAGGAACTTGGTTGATGACAACTTGGTTGATGACAAGGGGTGGAGCTTCCCCTCAGTCTGCGGGGAACCAGTAAGATTAGGTTTGTGAGACTAAAACCCACCCACTGTAATGCCCACATTGTCTTGTATAAAGATATTGTGTCAGCCATGTTCATGGTCTTTTCACAAAATGGAGTCCGTCTGTGGGCTCTGTTTTTGGGGACCCGGGTCTGGTTTCAACGCGACTTTCAATAAATTCAAACTGAGGAATATATTGATTTGTTTTTTTTGTAAGGGGCATTATATTGCATAAAAAACCGGGAGGAATTACAATTGTCACTCAATCTCTTCACTTCTTCCCACCCTGATAATTCCCTGATTCATCAATTCACTTGGTCAGTAACTGTTTTTGTGTCTTTTTAAAGGTTTTCTACAAGCATGTCTAAAGCCCAACAGCTGAGGGACAGGCTGAAACAACTGCCAACAGCTGCTGATGAAGAAGTATTTGAATTGTTAGCAGGATTGATCGCAAACTATGAAGAAGAAATTCATTGTTTAAAAGAAGAGAACAAAGGACGGAAAGTTCTGGAAGCTGCTTTTAATCCTCGAGTTCGCTTGTACAAAGCAGGTTTGTTCACTAAATATTCTATTACTTTTAGCCCATAACAGGCTGTTATGACTGTCAAATATTTTCCTAATCAGGTATTCAATCGGTAATTAAGCGAATACTTGTGCAGTAGGGTGAGAATGATTTTTATGAAAAAATTAAAACAATTGTAAAAATTTCATTATGTAAAGGCTCTCATTTGCTGTTAGAATACACTGAAGAACAAGAGTCTCCTTTATAAAACAGAGCCAAGGACTCATGCGCATAAAAGCTGAAAGTGTGCAAAAAAAAAAATCAGTTTTATAAAAAACATGCAGACACACACCTGCAAACAATGTTCTTTATAAATCACACTCTAGAATTGTGCACACCTGGATCAGCCACATATTCCACCCTCTAAACGACCAAATTCAGCCATAAATAGTCGATGCAAAACACCTCAAATGTTTCAGACAGATAAACGTTTACTGACCTTGACAACTGAGATGAAGTGCAAGTAAAACTTGCAGTGAGTGTCCAGATGTTGCAGGTGCTTTTAATCAATTAGACTGATTTGTTTATTACTTTGTCCAGATGACTGCAGTAATCCAGACCTGTCTACCACAAATATATGTACATTTCAGCGGCTGCGGTGCAAGACGGCAACCTGAATGTGTCATATGTATAAAGCTGCCCTTCATATTTTTCCCACTATCCAGCTTCAATTTACCCCCATCAACTGCAGCTTTAGTTTCTAAAATCAGCATTTCCACTCTTTGTGTTATTTGTGGGGACACAGTGGTGAATACAGCTAACCAAGAAGTTAGCTTCAATAACCGTTAATCCGCTAACTGAAAAGTAAACTTTTATAAAACTAAACTGAGAAGTTACAGCAAAAAGCTAAACAGATCATTTTCATTCTTGACTCCAGTACACTCGTAGCTACTGACACAACGAGTCAGTGATTCTGTCTCAGATCAACCTTCTCTAAGCAAAAGAGACCCGGTGACCAGAGAGAAAAGGAAGAAAGAAAAAATCATTTATTTTCACACCATACAGACTTGCAGGCGTATCACACAGGAGTCATGCACAGGCAGACAGTTTTGACTTATGGTTAAAATTTTAAATGAACTAATTCAAATTATTGAAATTAACATCACCTCTGTCATTTTACAAAGTGAAAATATCAGCGATATGTTTTTGTTTTAAAGTAATGCACAAATTTTGAAGGATTTAGCATTTACAGACGCACATGCTGCAATGCATTATTGGACAATTGCCATCCAGTAGGTGGCAGTGTGAATAGCAATTGTCACACATTCACTAAAAGTGCTGAATCACTTAACAGAAATTTCAGTTTTCAAATTGCCTTTTTTAACATATAAAAAAAGACATATTTACAAGATTTATTTGTAAAAACCAACATACAAAACAGTAACTTCTGTGTTATACTGACTAACCACTGATGACCGGAAACTAATTCCCATAATGCATTGCAGCATGTGTGTCTGTTGTAGTGTAATGAATTTGCTAGGCCTCACACGGGCACACCAAAAATGTGGTGTAGCAAATTTGCTAAATCTCACACGGAGGGACCAAAATAAAATGTAACAAATTTCATTAATTTACTTATTTGGAATGAATGGCACCTCACACGCAGGCACCAGTGTAGTGAATAAGTAATTAAGCCTTGCACTTATTGGTCTCACGAAGAGCACCAAAATTATGTTGCTAAACACAGATGTTAAACTCCCAAATTGAATTAGATTGGCCTAGACCTCATTTAATGGGTCACCAAGGTAATTAACAATTTGAGTTTAACAATTATTTAGTTATTATATTATGAGGTGCACCATCCATTTGAAGCATAGGTACTTTAATTTAAGCATTCATTAATTTATCAGTCTCAAATTAATCAAATCAGTCTCATATTAATTAATCAGTCTCGGATCTGAAAGTCTGAATTCTGCGATACGATTGACCAAAGGTTTCCTTCTGAACACAAAATGAACCACAGCAGAAATATTTACATTTTATTTACAATTATACAAGAAATGAACAGTTTACTGGCATTTTTGTGGACAGTGATTAAATAAGTTCATTTATGGACACAGTTTGCTTACTCATGAGACGTTGAAAGAGAGATAAAGCTTAAAGTGGATATGACACTTAAAGACAACATAGTCTTATTACATGTAACAAAGGTTATATAATTCGGTCAACCTAAGCATTTTGGGAAAATCGATGCGGTTCTCCCGTTGTATACAACATTTGAACGTCCCACCACTGAAAAATGTGCACGCCCCATGACCAGCTTCCCACTAAGCACCAAACCTGAAATACGTCACTGCCTGTGGACCATATCGGCTTGCGCGCTTGTCAATATGCCTGACCAGTGTGTCGCAGCGTATTGCACAAACACAAGGGCGAAAGGATTTAGCCTTTTCAAGTCCAGGCAGATTGATCGAAAGCCACGGTGTTGTGTGATGCACGAAATGTCAGGCTGCCGCTCCCTCCGCTCGCACACCCGCATTTGCTCCAGACACTTTCCTCTACCGTCTCCATGTTCTCGCACCGCTCACAGGAACACCTAAAATGTCAACCCCAAATAATATGTTCACAATAATCTTGAAATGGGCAAGGAACTTAAAAATATCAGTGCAATACGGACTAAACACGGCGGCGCCATGTTCACTGTTGTTTTCAGCAATCTTTTTCGAAACTTTCTCTATTTGTTTCCTATTCTTTCCTGAAAATAATGTAACTAAACACAGATGAATGTAATGTCTGGCATTCGAAAACGGCAAAAACCCGAAGGTAATGACAGTGGGCCGCAAGTAGTAGCTACACTATCGCGGGTCCGTAAAAATAATAAAGGCAGTAAACAGACGCTAGAATCGAAAATGGTATAATTATAGTGTTATAAACAGCAGCAACAAAAATCAAAGCCTCCCTTACCATTCCGTATTCTGCAGCCTTTCAAAATCCATCGGAATTGGCACATCTCTTGCCTCTGCTTCAGCTCCGCTTTAAGCACCGTCGGCATTATTGTCGCTGCCAGAATGCTCCTGGTTTGAATGTTCATCCGAAAGATACAGCTCGAGTCTGTAGGGTCTAATCACTGCTGCGACATCCTCAGGATCCGAGTCAGTCTCGATTTCCTCACAGAAATATTCCACACTTGAAGAGGAGTCAGAAAAGTTCTTGATCTCAGTCACTGTCCTTGCTGAGGTCTATCTGTTCTTGTTGTCAGTCTAACAGACAAAGACGGGACTCTACGCGCTGTGACGTCACGGCATCACGTGACTGCTGATGGAACGCTGCCAGCACACTTTCCAAGAAACACACTTGAGAAGCTGTACAAACTTCATTTCTCAGTGATAATGATTAAAACCACTTTCAACTTACTATACTGTATGTATATTTTTGATGTTTATATCAGTTTTACCTAATTGTTTACATGTCATATCCACTTTAAAAACTTTAAGTAAATAAATCTAATTAGAATTTAGTGATGAAATTTGAGGCCAGTTATTTTTAAGAAAATTATTAAACAAACATATGAATATGTTTAAAAAGAAGCCACTTTGCATCCCTTGACAACAAAACCCTTTTTCTGGAACATTTAACTGGGTCACTTAGCTGATCCGTTGAAGAGATGGTTCGGGTGGACCCGTTCGTCCTTCATCGATGGGTTAGGTTCTTTGCAGCGTGCTCTCTTGGGTCAAGGGTTAACTCATTGGTCTCCCCGGGTGATCACAAAGGCTTGTGTCAGCTGGCTTTACTGACAGGATGGCTGCTTGCAGTCAGGTCGTCAGCTTGCTCAACCCCAGAGGTGAAAGGCGTTTGTTGAAAATGGTTTCTGGTAGCTTTTAAAAAGTTTGTTGGAGCCAGATTAAAAGTCTTTGTGAATTTAGGGAAAAAGTTAAAACTTTAAGAGTGTTGGAAAATTACAGAGAAGGAAAATCTCTTTTCTTTCAATTCGCTATTATTCTGAAAAGTTCAGATCAGACGTTCTCTTAAAAATTCAAAAGACTTGATGAACCTTAAAAGTGTCAAGCTGTTACTTTATGTTTGTCAAAGAATAAAGAATATTTAGGGTGTGTAATTTCACTGAAAACTTCATGTGCTCAGAAAGGCAGACACAAATGATTCAATTAAACACATTCACCATTTTGGTATACTATTTGTTCGATGACATTTTTAGGATGAATATAGCATTATTAAAGGCTTAAACACATACTACACACACCACTTGATTAGCAGAATATTTCATTATCAAAATATGGATGTCAGAAACATCACATTTCACATACTTCAGTTACAAGGAACACATGTCATTTAAATGAAGTGATTATATGCAAAGCATTTGCTTGGATAAGCAACACAGACAACATTAGAAGTTATTATAAATGAAGTGAATAAAAGAAAATACAGACACATGTCAAAAGTAAATAGACACCATGATTTTCTGAAAGTTTTATTAACAAGTAACAAGTAAACAAAATAATTTTATCATTTTAAATTCTTTGTTTAGTATTTGATACTCATGCCCTTTGTACTTTTTAAGGCTTTGACCCGTTCTGGCATCGAACTGGCAGATCTTCGTCTGTGGGATTTCAGCCCAGGAAGCACTCAAGTTGAACAAATCTGCCTTTGACCTTGGTTTCCCTGGCTTTTTTCGCACAACTCTGTCCAGTATGGCCCAAAGGTGTTCAGTGGGATCCATATCGGGGGACTGACTCGGCCATGGAAGACATTTGATGTGATTTTTGTCCTGCCACTCCTTGGTCTTTTTAGCTGTGTGGCATGGGGCACTATCCTGCATAAATAAGGTGTTTTTCTTTACCATCTGATGACTTGAAAATATTGTTAGATGTCCTTGGCGAAGGAAGGAAATGTATTTTTCTGTAGCTTTGCAATGGGGATTTTTTTCAACAGTCAACTTCACAGACCGAAAGCACCTCTCAGAAGGTCCTGGTCGACCTGGGCAGGATGATGTTGTCTCTTTGCCTTCGCTTGTGAACTGTACAATCACCCGGTTGACTGTGGCAAGAGGTATCTTAAGGTTTTGTGAAATCTGAATCTGGTTTTGTGAAATCTGAAGCTGGCTAAGTCCACCCTCTGATTGACCCACAATCCGCCCTAATTCCGCCATAATAAATTCGTTAATTCTTGTGCTCCCTGTGTCCGCAGCATCGCTATCTGCTTAAATGGAATTATTCACTGTATTCTGAAATGAAAAATGACAACATTGCAAAAAAAATTATGAAATTGATGAAATTACACAGGAAAGAGAGAGAGACCTTGACCTCTGTTGTGTTTCTGGATTTCTGAGTTGAGGTTCGATTCCCTGTTCTGAACACACAGGTGCTGTGGGCTGTGTGATCATGTTCTCATGTTCTCCAGCTGACGCACTCAGTTCTTGGTTGTGTACAGGATCGCAGGGTTGCACAGACTTGCATGCAGTAACGCTGTGCTGTGTAGACCTGCTTCAAACTGTGTCCAGCGCTCTATGCCAAAGAAAATTAAACATGTCTAATTTCTTCCGTCCTAAGCTCGTAGCCCTCAAATGTCATGTAATTCATAGTGACCGAAATTTAACCAAGAAACCAAGCAAGGGGCTCCTTTGAAGAAATTTGAGTTACAGGCCTGTTGCTGTGGCGAGAGTTGGGGCCCTCGGGGGGAGGTGTCCAAAGCTTATCATCGAGATGGGCAACAGGAATTTCTCCATTGAGAGTGAAAACACAGTTTCTGTCCTCAGTTCAAACCTCAGGTTTTTGTTGAGACAGCATTAATGTATTTATTTAATTAGGGCGAATCGAGGCCATGCGCTACACTGTAAATGCTAAAACCTTCAAAATTGAACTCTACCACTCAGCTATTTGTCTGCTACAAAACATGTAACAGACAGGCACTATGATTTCAGACTTTACAAATGTTTTTAACTATGCAGCTTTATTCACTATGCCTGCAAAAATGTTAGCGGTCTAAAAGTTATCGGAAGCTAATTATACACACACACACACACACATATATATATATATATATATATATATATATATATATATATATATATATATATATATATATAAAATCTCAGTGATGAAATTTTTCTAGAAATTCTCAGACATCCCGGTTTTTACTAACATGGTGAACGTTTCTGAGTTCTTTTTCATGTATGCCAGAATCCATTCATTCAGTTCCACCCCCAAACAGTTCGTGGCGGTAGTGCGCCATGTTGGTTTGCAAGCTGCCAATAATCTCAAAAGAAGTGTTATTTTGGGGGGGGGGTGTCACAAGACGTGACACCAGAAGTAGATCTCACAACCTTCCAGATGTTTTTGGGGTCTTTAAATGTTTATAGATTTTGGATTACAAAAACATTCAGATTTAGCCATCTTAATTAGGAAGGTGCTTTTGTTACAGAGCTGACGACCAACTGATTTAGATTCAGTGAATCACAGATTTTAGGCAGTCTGAGGCTGAAGACAACCAGTCAAGGTTTAGGTCCCCCACTAACACAAGCTGACCAGGGTTTAGCCCTGAGCTTAGAGCCTCACAGCAGGCTTAGGGGAGCCTGGAACAGCCCATGACTGTGAGGGACTGTCTATGCTGGAGTTCATGTTTCAATGCCAGAAGTTCAAATTGTTTGATAATCAAAACAGAGGAGAAGAGAGTCACATTAGTCCTGTTCTTTACATAAATGGCGACACCTCCGCCTTCCCTGGGACGATCACAATGAAAAACGTAGCTGTTGATAGCAACGTTGGAATTCTAGATTGATTACTCATCCATGTCTTGGACAATATGAGGATATCGACTTCCATTGTTTGTACCCAGATTCGTGCTAGATAAATCTTAGGGAGTAGACTCCTGACATTGAAATGAAGGATGCCAAGGGCTGATCTGGCTCTGAAATGATCAGGGGTGTCAATTTTCAGGGAGGGCGAGGGGCCTAGGTTAGGGTTTTCGTTGCCAGTCAGTAAGAGAAGAAGGATAAGATATTTCCTCAGTGTTAGAAATTGAGTCATTTTTAACTATGTTGGAGATTTTCAGGTCAATGAGTGTGTTTTCTGTGCGTGTAAAACTTCTCTGTCGGACTGATATACACGTTAGGGGAACAAGATTTGGTTGAATTAGTGGAACTAATCCCTGCAGGTAGCAGGACATCAGCTGGTGTGAAAACAAATTATCAATAGCCGATATTGACCAGGTGCAAGTCCCTGAGCTGGAGAAATCCAAAGATGGATGCTTCTGGATCCCACCAGAGGTACGATAATACTGACCTCCTCAGAACACATAAGTAAACAATAGATAACACAAAGATTAAATTCATTGTTACTGTGGCTAGAAGCAGAATATAAATCAAGCAAGAAGTGGGGGTGGGGGGGTTAATTGATTAAACAACATGAGGACATTACTGTTACTGTTGTTACTGTTACTAGCTGCAGAATATAAATTGAGCAAGAAGGGGGGCCCACACAGTGGTGGGCACAGTTCTGCTAATCATCAAAGCTAATGTTTTCATTATCTGATTAAAATTTTAACCAATCTAATTCTGGACAAGTTACTAAAGAAAGATGGTGGCGCGCATAGACGCAGCAGCCCTGAGCTCTCTCATACTACTTGTGCATTCTTTTCTACTTCGATCTGACAGTGTGTCTACAGTACAGTCGTGCCGATCTACTCGCACTCAGCACCGGGGACACTTTCATTCACGGACAATGTTAATACCTCCAGAGATCATCAGAGCATCAGACTCCAATGTGAGACGGGGAAGGTGCTACGCGTGGCGGCGATCGAGAGGCAAGCGGGGAAGTGTGCAGGCCATGTTAACCCAATAGGCCCCCTCTGCCTTCCATCCTTCTCTCAAATGCCCGCTCAATCCATAATACGATGGACAAAATCAGGCTACGACTGGCAGCCCAGAGGGATAAAACCAGCTGCTGCTGATTTACAGAAACCGAGCTGGATTCCAACAGTCCAGAAGCTGCTATCTAGCAGCCGCAATTATTCCTGTACCTAAAAAGGCCAACGTCACCTGACTGAATGATTACCGGCCTGTGGATCCCACTTCCATCCTCAGCAAGGGTTCACATAGATTTGCGGTATGGTGTTGGGGATGGGTTTGCAGGGCAGTCTGTGGCGCAGCTGTGCACTGCAGCCTTCCACTGCGATCTCCATCCGTAACTCCTGCCTTGCAGTTTTAATGCACACACCTTACTTCTACACGTTTAGTAAACACCTTCACCAATTTAGAGTCGGGGTCACTAGGCGGTGGTGGGTTTGCAGGGCAGGCTGTGGCACAGCGGTGTGCCGTGGCCACCCACGGCAGTCTGCTACCTGCCGTCTCTTGCCCTGCTTTTAATGCAACACTTTATCTTTGCACACTTAGGGGGTCGTACACAGCAAGGGAGATTAATTGTAACAACTATGGTGGGGTTGGTAGGTAGGTAGGATGAGTGTGGCATGTGGGGTTGGCCCCGGGTGGCTGTGGATGTCTGGGGCTCAGGGGTAGGGGGTCTGCCTCACCGGTTCTGCCGTGGTCCCGTGACCCTGCTCTGGGCCTGTGGGTCCCGTGGCCTGTTGTGGGGGTGGGTGTTGGCACTGGGGGGGTTGGCGGCTGCTGGGGGGATGGGGGCCGTGGTCTCCGCGGAATGGGCCCCGCTCTCACTAGGGCGGTCTCCTGATCATGGGCTTTGGTGTTTGGGGTGGGATCCGAGGTGGGGGGTTTGGGGGGCCCTGCTGGCTGCCTGGGGGGCCTTGTGCTCTTCCTGGCCCCGGTGTTGGGCCTCGCCTCTTGTCTGGGGGCTGGGCCCCGCCTTCGTATGGCTCGCTGGTCCCTACCTTGTGCTTTGGATTCTGTTGCGGTGGCTCCTTTGCCCCCCGTCCTTGCCGCCGCTCACTCCCGCCCCCGGGGGCCGTGGCCCTGGTGGCGTGGTTCTGGGGCTCCCCCTATTGGTGGGCCGGTGCACTGTGTGCTTCCCTTGGGTATGGGGCAGCTCCCTGTGCCTCCGTGGGGAGGGGTGGTGTCAGGGGTGTGTTCCGGCGCCGTCAGGCCGCTCCCCTGTTGGTTTGCTGTGCTGCCCGGTGGCTCTGGGGGCTACCTTTTCTGGCCTCTGTGCCCTTCTGCTGCCCTTTTTCTCCTGGGGCCCTGCATCTTGGACCCACTTCCGTCATTGCTCGCGGTCGGGCGCATGGCTTCTGATGTGCCGGAGTGGTCTGTGTCATATGGTAAGGTTCTGTACTCTTGTCTTGGCCCAACACACCAGCCACAGTAGTGATCGGATATTTAGCTGTGATCTGGTTCTCTGTGTGGATGGTTGCGTGTTTGTGGCCGTCACCACAGTTCGGTTTTTGGATGCTCTTAAGGGGATTAACGCTACGGTGTTCTCAATTAGGGTATGAATGCTCACTAATTAGACAACAGACTGTTGCTGTCAGTGTTTGTTCATGTGTGGTTGTTTGTCATGGTATGTTGTATGGTTAGGGCCCCGTCTCCTCGGTGTCTCACATCACAGTTATTGTCTTCACCACTTGTCTCTTGTTCTTGTCTGTCTTTGTGTTGTTTTGGTGGTCGGCCCTTCCTGATAGAAGTTGTCGGTTGGCTTTGAGTAGGATGTTATAGGCTGATTGGGAAGGGTGGATGTGGGTCACACACACACCACATTCACTTATGCACTACATACCTTCTGTCTTGCAAGAATAAATTGCATATACGTGGTCTATTAGAAAAGTATCCGACCTTTTTATTTTTTTCAAAAACCATATGGATTTGAATCCCGTGTGATTGCATCAGCCAAGCTTGAACCTTCGTGCGCATGCGCTAGTTTTTTCACGCCTGTTGGTTGCGTCATTCGCCTGTGAGCAGGCTTTGTGTGAGCAGTGGTCCACCCCTCTCGTCGGATTTTTATTGCGAATAAATGTCTGAAAAATTTGGAGCTTTGCTGCATCAATTTTTTCCAGAAACTGTGAGAGACCTCTAGGTGGTAACCATTCGGAAAATTCAACTGGCTTTGAGGGACGATTTTATGGGGATTACACAGATTAAGGAGTGCTCCAGCCGGTTTAAAGACCGCCCACAGCTGCTGAGAGCGTGCCACGCTCCAAGCGCCGATCGACAGGCTGAAACAACCAGATCATTTCCAACGTGAAGGCTTTGTTGATCCGGGACGTCGTCTGACTTACACAAAAATGGCAGGAGACGTGGACATCAGTACTTTTTTGGCACATTCCACTGTTACAGGAGTTTTTTTTCATGGAAAGAAAAGCAGACGGATGCGCCACCATGCCGCTCATGGCGCGGCACAAAACCACCTCCATGTTGGTCTCTAGCGCAGGAATTGCGGAAGACGTGGACATCAGCACTTTTTCGGCACATTGAGACAGACGTGCGGAGGAATTCCGCGCATCGCGGTGGAGCCGCATGGCGCAAAGCAACGCCGTGATAAAGCCTCACAGGACATGTTCTGGCATGTCCAGGCTCATCCACAATTTCTCAGTTAGTCACACGACTGAAAACCCAACGACAGCCGTCTGAAAGCCATCTCAAAGCCGTCCTGTGAGACCAACACGGAGGTGGTTTTGTGCTGCGCCATGAGCGGCACGGTGGCGCATCCGTCCGCTTTTCTTTCCATGAAAAAAACTCCTGTAACAGTGTAATGTGCCGAAAAGTACTGATATCCACGTCTCCTGCCATTTTTGTGTAAGTCAGACGATGTCCCGGATCAACAAAGCCTTCCCGTTGGAAATGATCTGATTGTTTCAGCCTGTCGATCGGCACTCGGAGCGTGGCGCGCTCTCAGCAGCTGTGGGCGGTCTTTAAACCGGCTGGAGCACTCCTTAATCTGTGTAATCCCCGTAAATCGTCCCTCAAAGCCATTTGAATTTTCCGAATGGTTACCACCTGGAGGTCTCTCACAGTTTCTGGAAAAAATTGATGCAGCAAAGCTCTAAATTGTTCAGACATTTATTCGCAATAAAAATCCGACGAGAGGGGTGGACCACTGCTCACACAAAGCCTGCTCACAGGTGAATGACGCAACCGACAGGCGTGAAAAAACTCACGCATGCGCACGAAGGTTCAAGCTTGGCTGATGCAATCACACGTGATTCAAATCCATATGGTTTTGAAAAAAATAAAAAGGTCGGATACTTTTCTAACAGACCTCGTATGGGTATTAATGTTCATAAATGGTTCTGCCAGTGTGGCATTTTCCATTACTATATATGCAGACAGGGGAAGAAAAAAAAAACCTCACGCATCAGCACGCCTGTTGTTGTGATGACCCCACCTACTGTGTTCCCAGTTGGACGCCGTTCTTTCTTCTAGCGCCTGCCACGTGCTCTGCGCTGGATGCTGCATATATAAAATAATTATTTCGTGGTGGATTAATCATTTATTTTCTTCAAATTGGCCACTGAAAACTGTTTTAATCGCTTCCTGAATCGCAGTGGAGGCTGCAGCCGGAGCCGTTCACGCACACGCCTAACTGCTTGGAGAAAGCATTGCAAGCTGTCTAAAAAGGTAATTAATTGCCATGTTTACATTGTCATAGCTTGATAAAACAGTTGTGTGTTCTTTCCTTCTTGTGTGCAGCTGTTAAAGCATGTTTATAACAGATTTAACTTCTTGTTATAATCGTTCAGACGAGCTGCGCGCTGATGCGATCGTCTGGCATCACCACTCACTCTGTTCAGTTCTTTTTTGCTCAACTTGACGAGCTGCACGTCATGTTGGCGATTAGATCACGCCACATAGCACGACATTGGTGCGTGAAAGATTTTTTTTGAACATTTCAAAATTCACTGTGTGCAATAGCACGCACCGACGCTCCTCTCACGTTTAGTCTGCACGTGTTAAAGATGAGTTTACTCTCCAACACAGCACAAGTCAAGCTAGTGTGTGAGTCAGTCATGCTTGTGTCAGGGGGCCTTAACTATCAGCCAGTCTACATTTCTCTCATCTGCATGAGAAGACACAACAACAGGATGGCACTGCAGTGAGTCAACAGGCTGGATACTGAAAAATAGGCCAAACAATCAACCGCAGAGTCCTGTTTTTGTGTGTTCCAGTGTGCCACTGTGTGTTTGTGGTTTTTTCTGAACCATTTCCCACGTGAGCTACGTTCAGTAAGAGTTGAGATCCGTTCTGACTTTGCATGGGACTCAAATAAATGGCCTTTTCTGAATTTAAAGCATTGCTTCTGAGCCCTTTGTTCAGGATTGATTCAACAAAGAGCCGGGCCATTTACACCAGTTAGTATTTTTTACATTGAAAAGACATTCAAAGGTGAAAAATTTTTCAGTCTGCTTGTAGACGATGAATAAACATTTGGGTTTAGACTGTTTTTAACTGGCATTTTCAATAGTGTCATTTTCCCCCTATACAAAGAGTAAATTGTAGCGAATCATAATGTTGGAGCCAAAGAGGTTATATATGAGCACTAGAGTCTGCACTCGCACTGAGCCGTGTCCTGGCAAGGAGGTGTGGTCGCCTTTGTACGTAATTCCGAGCAATTTACTGAGCACTGCTCATAGAATTTCACTTAGTCTCGTCAAGAAACAGGTGGAATAAGGAAAGTGTGCAACGCATCTGCGCATGCGTGGGTCAAACGGGGGCAAAAATCCCAACTACCAAACTCACACCACTCCCATTGAATTTCGTATACAGTAGCATTAGCGGACTATAAAAGTTAAGGCTTACAGGGATTGTTTCAAAGACTTTAAGCCTTAAGCGACGCATACAATAATGACAGGGGCACATTGTGCTGTTTTCAAATGCTCGAACGAAATTTATAGGCTTAAAAGTTGGCTGAAAACACATGATTGCAAAGCTACACCGAGTCCACACAAAGATGGAAAGAAGAAGACATGTGGTCGTAAACCTTCATTCATTCTACACAATTTCCCCACAGAAAAGAAAGATCCAGACGGACGTAAAAAAGATGGACTAAAATTGCAAGTTTCTTGCACACATTTATTTTGTCAGTATCCTGAAACTGTGCCGAATTATAATGTGGCTGATGCCGCTGTTTTCGTGCATCGGCTTATGACTGTAATGTCACGCCATGAATGACGTGGTGCGTAATATTGTAATATTGACATGTTCTATACACAAACTGCATGCATGCACATACCATTGTATGTCTGTCAACTTATCAAAACAAACGTGACACCAAAGAGGTTATATATGAGACAGACCTTCCCTGTAGTCCTTACGAAGCCGACGGAGTAGCAATTGCTCATCCCTGCTTAGCAAATATTCTGCAATATCCACAGTTTCAGACTCTGGACTTCGTCTAACCATCTGTCAGTTGCCTTCAAGGGGTTAGAAATTTGTTTGTCTCCAACTATCAACAAGGACTGGTCATTTTCGACAGCAGCGCGCTCTTCCTCCTTCGTCGGCATCAATGGTAGTTTCTGTACCGATGCAGCGTACGCAAAGGCAGCCAGCTCTTCTTTCCATTTCTGTCCACTGCCGTACGTAGTCCTGGTTGTAACAGGCAGTCCGCGGAGCTTACAAAAACGCTTTAAATCGTCAACTTTCCAGCAGTTGAAATGATCCAAATCACAGCACTCCTCACTGCTTTCCGCCGTCATAGCTTGTGGATTGGTAGTCAAAAAATTTATCCTACCCATAATGCACCACGCTGCCCGAGATGTGCACTTCGCTTATATGCTGGAAAGCTGCACATGTTGGCAAAGCCACAAACGGAGGAAGAAGGGAGACAATATTTCCTTCCATAAGTACATGGTTTTGGTTCTTCTTGTCACTTTGTCTGTGACATTTGGTTGATAAACAGGTGTATGTTTCCTGCCCGTGCCTGTGTCGTCTGTGGACATGGACCATTAACTCTTCTTATGTCAAGTTGATATTTTCTCCTGCCAGACCGATGTCTAGTTAAATACTTGTCGTTAGTGATTAAAATTGTTCAAGACCTACGATTTTTTATTTATTTATTTATTTTTTACACACATTAAAATAATGAGACGCTGCTCGGAGATTATAATGACTGTGCCACTTACGGTCACTCCTACACACAGAATTGTGCACACACACACACACCACTGACTTCATGAATGAAACTCGGTCAATAAAGGATAATTGTGTAAAAATATATAGATAAATGTATCGTAATGGTCTTAGGAGCCGCGCTGTGCCTGTCACACAGCAGCAGCTCAGCAGCTTGGAACAGATCAGATCTGTGTAACTTTCAACACTAATATTTCAGAATGTGTGGGTGTCAGAGTAAGTTTAATACTTTCCTCACATGATTTAATGTTAATTAATTTTACTGGTTCGATATCCAGGTCAGAATGGCATTTTAACACATATTTTGCGAGTGTTTTTCTGTGTGTGTTCAGTCGTGAATCACCATTGAAAATGGATTAACATCTGACAACTTCGTCAATATTTTGCCTGGTTAGGAGGCGTCATGTCGCTGTCCATGAAGGGACGTTCACGTTTAATGGGCAGCATTGGGAGTGTGGACTGTAGTTCTCATAACGTCACTATAGATGTGTTCATATCATATTTGATGACTTCTGACATCTTGTTCGAGTGCCATGTAAGTAGTAATAATCATCCATCTTCTGTACCCGCTTACTCCAATTAAGGGTCACAAGGGGTCGGAGCCCATTTCAGCTGTCATGGAGCGTGAGGCAGGGTACACCCTGGACAGGACAACTATCTGTCGCAGGGCCACATATAGACAAACAAACATTCTCACATACACACACACACCAAGGGTCAATTTAAAGATTTCAGTTCACCAAACATGCAGGTCTTTGGATGTGGGAGGAAGCTGCAGCACCCGGAGAGAACCCACACAAACACGGGGAGAACATGCAAACTCCACACAGAAAGGCCACAGGTGGGGAATCGATCCCATGACCTTCTTGCTGAGGCAACAGTGCGAAGCACTAATCCACCGTGCTGCCCTAAATAATAATAATACATTTGTAAAGCATTTTAATTGAAGGAAAAAACTCAAAGTGCTGAACATAGCTGCAAGAACATGAAACAAAGATGCCCATATCCCAAAATTAAAACAACAGAAAAGAATTAGATGCAACAAGAAAAAATAAAAGATGAAAAACTTTCAAACTAATTACAGAAAATGTGTTTTAAAAATAGTCTTAAAGTCACATTTCAAATGCCAACACGCAGCCTGTTCCACAAGATACGACCACGGCAAAAAAGGCTCTGAAGCCTGCTGACTTCTTTTTAACCCTTGAGACACAGAGCAAGTCTGGATCCAAGGACCACAGGGCACGAGGAGGGACATAAGGCTGAACAAGTTCAGCAAGATAGTTGAGTTCATGACCGTTTAGAGCCTGAAATGTCTAATAAAATCTTGAAATATAGTCTTCGAGTCAGTGAAGGGAAGCCAGAATGTCTGTGATCAAACCTCCTGGTTTTCATCAAAACTCGAGGAACAATAATTCTGTACCATCTGTAGACATCCTACACTATTTTATAGCAATCCAGAAAATCCAAAAACACTGCAATAGTCAATTGTGGAAGACAAGGACGTGAATTATAATTTGTGAAATTTAAAACAAATGCTGATGTACATTTCTACTTTATCAGTTCCATCAGTGCAATAACTTACTGTAATCAGGTCAAACTCACCACTGATACTTTTTTTAGTGAGTGTTGTTCGAACATCTATTGTTAATTTGTTTCTTTGCAGACATGCAGCCATTGTTGGTGATTAAAGAAGAAACTCTCCCTGAACACCAGGAATGGAATCTGAGTGTTGACCAGGAGGACATTAAAGAAGAAGAGAAGCTGTGGATAAGTCAGCAGGGAGAGCAGCTTCAGCAGCTGGAGGAGGCAGATCTCACCAAGTTTGGTTTCACTGCCGTCCCTGTGAAGAGTGAAAATAATGATGAAAAACCAGTGTCATCACAGCTTCATCAAAGCCGAAGTGATGAGAGCACAGAGGCTGAGCCTGTAGCCAGCAGCTCATCTGTAAACAGAACACTGATAGCAGAAGCTGATGGAGAGGACGATAGAGGACCACAACCAGCCAGCAACTCAGGTCCAAACAGTCATTTACAACCAGATACCAGTGGCAGGAATTCAGACAGTTCTAGAACTGAGACTCATGACAGTTATGACTGGAAACAGACCAGAGAACTTCAGTCAAGTTTTAACTGTCAAAAACATACCAATATTGTTCGTTCAGGCAACAGTGATGAAAAACAATTTAAAGGCTCTGAATATGGAAAAGCATCTGGTCACATGAACAACTCAGAGCAACAAAAGGGGAGGAAAGCAAGTGGAAAACCATTTAGCTGTTCTGATCGGAGTAAAGGACATAAACAGAAGGGCACTCTGAACAAACACATTAGAATTCAGACAGGACAGAAAGCATTTGTCTGTTCTGAGTGTGGTCAAAGATTTGGACGAAAGGGCAACCTGAAAACACACATGATAATTCATACAGGGCAAAAAGCATTTGGCTGTTCTGAGTGTGGTCAAAGATTTGGACTAAAGGGCAGCCTGAAAACACACATGATAATTCATACAGGGCAAAAAGCATTTGTCTGCTCTGAGTGTGGTCAAAGGTTTGGACAAAAGGGCCACCTAAAAACACACATGATAATTCATACAGGACAAAAAGCATTTGTCTGCTCTGAGTGTGGTCAAAGATTTGGACAAAATGGCACCCTGAAAACACACATGATAATTCATACAGGACAAAAAGCATTTGTCTGTTCTGAGTGTGGTCAAAGATTTGGACAAAAGGGCAACCTGAAAACACACATGATAATTCATACAGGACAAAAAGCATTTGTCTGTTCCGAGTGTGGTCATAGATTTGGACAAAAGGGCACTCTGAACAGACACATCATGATTCATACAGGACAAAAACCATTTGTCTGTTCTGAGTGTGGTCAAAGATTTGGACTAAACAGTCACCTGCAAACACACATGATAATTCATACAGGACAAAAACCATTTGACTGTTCTGAGTGTGGTCGAAGGTTTGGACGAAAGGGACACCTGAAAACACACATGATAATTCATACAGGTGGGAGCAACAGGCCTGATGAAGAAGAACCTGAAGAAATACCTTGAGGCAATCCTCTCTCACCCAAGCGCAGATGAGGTGCAGTTGTCTGCAATTAAGCGAACGATCTCCATCTTGAAAAGAGCCCTCGGATACAATGCCAGCTCTGGTTAGGATAACTATAAAGCCTAGGGTGCAACTTTAGACCCCAGGTTTGGGACCCACTGCATTCTATTAAAAAGACATCAAAGATAAATGGGAAAAAAAAGGCAAAAAGCATTTGTCTGTTCTGAGTCTGGTCAAAGGTTTGGACAAAAGGGCCACTTGAAAACACACGTTAATTCATACAGGACACAATTCATACTGGCAAAACACTTTGGCGGAGAACTTCTACAAGAGAGAGAAAGCAACAGTCTGATGCCTGCAACAAAACTTGCAAGACAGAACAGAGAACAATACAGCAAAAGAGAAGGAAAACATTGAGTGGAAAGATGGAAACAGCACAAAAGAGCCGGACAATTCCAAGAAGAACTCAAAAAGGAATACATTGACAAAGTTGGATCAATCCAGTGGCTAAAAAAATGGAGAACTTTGTTTTGATGGAGAAAGAATTCTGATTAGAGCACAAGATCAGGGACTTCTAACAAATGGCTTCAAAAAATGGCAGGGATCTCACAAAATGATAAATTCTGATTCTGTCATACAGCTGTTGAGAGTGTAAACCATCTAACATCAGCAGGTCATATCCTCATGGCAGACGAACATTATACAGCCAGACACAACAAGATCTGTCAATATTTCCACTGGAAGGTATGCAAGGAACTGGAGATGGAAGTCAAAGAACACATCTGGGAGCACGAGCCAGCACCAGTCTCATCCAACGGAAAAGTAACTGACTTCTATGACAAAGAGATCCCAGCAGGAAAACATATCGAAGGTGGTGCAATCAAACCTGATATTGTCATCTGGAACAAGCAAAAGAAAACAGCCAAAATTTTCGATGTGACACTCCCCAATGACTTCGGCCTGAATCGAGCGGAAAGGAGAAAGGTCTCGAAATACCAAGACCTGAAAAATGATCTACGAACAACATGGTTATTGAAAGACATCGATATCATCCCAGTTGTGGTGGGGGCAACAGCCCTGATGAAGAAGAACCTGAAGAAATACCTCGAGGCAATCCCTGGTCACCCAAGTGCACATGAGGTGCAGTTGTCTGCAATTAAGGGAATGATCACCATCTTGAAGAGAGCCCTCGGATACAATGCCAGCTCTGGTTAGGATAACTATAGAGCCTAGGGTGCAACTTTAGACCCCAGGTTTGGGGCCCACTGCATTCTATTAAAAAGACATCAAAGATAAATGGGAAAAAAACAGACAAACATTTGTCTGTTCTGAGTGTGGTCAAAGGTTTGGACGAAAAGGCACCCTGAACAGACACGATGATTCATACCAGACACACCATTTAGCTCTTCTGATCAGAGTAAAAGAAACAGAAGGGCACATGATAATTCAGTCATTCACTGCCCCGCCAAAAAATGAACCATTCACCAGCTCATCTGCAAAACAATATACAGGTGCACCCAGATGTAGAACAGCAGGAACTAGAAGAGGAATTGGCAAATAAGATTGAAGAAACAAGAAAAATTGATATGAAAGAGCAGCTAAAACTGACTAAAGGAGAATAAAAACATTCAAAACTATCCTGCAAAAAGTTAACCTGGGACTGGCTAAACTGGTCCCAGAAGGAACCACATTGACAGATTTAAACTGTGTAAATTACGGAGCGGCATGGTACATACAAAGTAAATTAGTCCCACAGGATTTGGAGAGAAAAGGAACCAGAATTAAGAAAAAGAATACGGTGCCACAATGGAAAAACATTGCAACAAAAAAAAATCAGCCGCCTAAGAGCAGAGATCTCCCAAATGGCCACATTTTTGGGAGGCCAAAACCACAAAAGGAATCTTAAAAAAGTCAGTTGCATTAAAAGAAAATACATTGTTGAAGATAAACAGCTGGGTGGGAGGATTAGGAACAAAGACAAGAAAATACAAGCAAAACAGATAGCAATTTCCAAAAAAACCCAGGCTTGTGTACAGGAAGTTGGCAAACGACACAATTGAAGTACAACAACCACCTGAGAGAGAAGAAATTGAAACATTCTGGAGACCACTCTTTGAAGACCCAAAACAACACCAAGAGGCAGAGTGGATTGAAAAAATAAAAACAAAGACAAGCAGCAAATGCCAATAATTGTAATCACTGAAGAGGAGATCAGAAAGAAATTGAGTGAATACAGTAACTTCAAGGCACCTCTGGCATTGACAAAATCCCAAATTTTGGGCTGTAAAGACTGACAACATTGCACCACCATTATGCTGTGGCTTTAACAAAAATATTGAACGGAGAAGAGGACACACCAGACTGGCTAACGACTGGGAACACAAACCTACTTCCAAAGACCAAGGAAACACAGCTTCCCAACAAGTACAGACCCATCTGCTGCCTAACAACAACATAAAAATGGCTGACAGGAATCATAGCTGATGCCATTCATGAACATCTGGACACTGGTGGCTACCTGGAAAATGAACAGAAAGGTTGTTCCAGAAGATTAGTAGCTAAAGACCAGTTACTGATAGACAAAGCTATCATGGAGGACTGCAAAAAAAAGGAAAAGGAACCTCAGCATGGCTTGGATTGATTACAAAAGCATTTAACAGGGTGCCACACTCCTGGATCATGAGGTGCTTAGAACTCTACAACATCAATGAGGAAATAAGATCTTTCCTGAGAGCACAATTGAACAAGTGGAACACCACCATCACCCTCAATCACACAGAGGGACAAATAACAATCCCAGACGTACAGTAGTGTTCAGAATAATAGTAGTGCTATGTGACTAAAAAGATTAATCCAGGTTTTGAGTATATTTCTTATTGTTACATGGGAAACAAGGTTCCAGTAGATTCAGTAGATTCTCACAAACACTGATTTACAATCCTTCCTCACACAATATTGAACTTTTGATTTGTTTTGGAAATTGTAGATTTTTTTTTTAAGGTGAAAATAGTGAAATTCACCAAAACACTTTTTTCTCTTTCAGTTTCTGATATATTTTAATTCTATTGGTTTTGTTTGATTTTTCTAAACACTTTTCATAATTCATTGTGGATATATGAAATAATAAATTTTAGTTAAAAAATACATTTCATTAAGGTAAAATTCATGCAAAAGTTTTCATTTGTTTTCATATTAGGTTAATTAATTTAACCACTGTTCACAATTCACAAAATTTTGAATTTTATTGAAAACAAATACTGTTTGGGAAAACAATAAAATTCACCAAACTGCTTCTGTCTCTCCAGTTTCTGATAAATTTGAATTCTGATGGTTTTGTTTGAAGTTCTGTTCTTCCCTGTTGAATTTTGAATGCCAACGTTTGGTCATGAAAAGCCATGAAATTCACCAACAGTCAGTGTTGTATAGTAACGAAGTAAAAATACTTCACTACTGTCCTTAAGTATGTTTTGGGAGACTTTGAACTTTACTTGAGTTTTTATTATTATTATTCAGCTTACTTTCACTTTTACTTCACTACATTTCCGACCTTAATTAATTGCATACTTCTACTCCAATACATTTTCTATTCGCCCTGTCGTTACTCGTTACAAAAAAAAAACAAACACACACACGAAAAAAGTCGTGTTTTCACCCAGAGACACCACTGATTACTAGTGACTGCAACGACGTCAGGCCCATACATGACAACCTATACGGATTTTCCGAGTTTCAGAGTCATACGGACGTACAAATAAAGTCTTACGGATATTCAGGGTTTATCTATGGGTCTAATCATCTGCAGCGCGACTCCACTTTGATGCTTGAGCCATTGAAGCAATGCTTCGAACCACTGGCTCGTGGTTCTTTGATTTGCTGCTCTTCAGAAGCGATAAGTCTGCTTCTTAACTCCTCTCAAAGCCAATAAAATATTGTGAGTCACTTTTGTGTGGATTAAAGTCACTAACTGGGACTCTTGTCATGTTGTAGTCAAGAAACGAGAATCGTCCTCCCTTCCGTTGACACAAAATTGCCGCTTTAAATAAAATGACACCTCTTTCCAAACGCTGTAATACAGAAAATAAATTACAATCGACTAAAACGTGTTTTTTTTTTTCTTCCCAAAATGAGACGTCCTGTGTTCTTTATGAATTAAACTGATGCTGACATACAGCACAGTCAGCTGTAAGAGCGCAGCTCAGATATATGGAAAGACATTCATGCCAAAATGTCTGAAAGGAAATGCTTTTGACAAAAACTACAGTTTTATTTATGTCCAGAGATCAAGGATCCACCATGTAGAGTTTATTATGTCCAAAGTTTAAGGATCCAGTGTCCAATTTCATATTTATTTACTTTGAGACTCAATAAAATGTTCAATTTCAATTGAATCGGCTTATAAAGCGCCAAATTGCAACAAAAGCCATCTCAAGGCACCTCACATAGAACAGTTCAACATAAAAAAATTAAAATAAATAAATAAAAATTTAAAAAATAAAATACATAATTAAAAACAAGTAAAAAGAAAAAACATAAAAATAAAAACTATTCATAAGAAAAAATAAAAATAGGCTTTAAGGCTTGACTTAAAAATGTCCACAGACTCCAACTGCCTCACGGTCGCAGGAAGACCGTCCCACAGAGCGGTAAAATCTTATCGATATCCATCCCTAATAAACACAGGAGGATCGAGGATCATCAACATGCCAGTCTGCAACATAGGCACTGGCGAGGCGATTTTTCGATACACTTGAAGTTCTGAGGTATGTTTTATTTTGGTCATTTTCATGATTTTATTTCCACTAGTGACACACAGTTCTTGTTTCTGAAAAAATAACTAAATTTGACACATTCAGTTCTATAAAATTCATCTTGATGCATGAATACTATATCTCTATTGTTTGAAATTCAACTGTGGAGGAAATTCTAATGATCCTGACTTTGTCATTGTGGCAACTCATAATATGTGGACAAAAACCCAGTTACGTGATACCGCTATGTGGTTGTGTGTACTGTAATAAAACTGATTTTGGTATGATTTGGAGGTTATAAGGATTTTGTGCTGATTTTATGGATTTTCTCACTTGGTTATACAGGTAGACCCTCAAAGGGGTTGACATGTATGCAGGCCGATTTGTCCCTAGGCATGTCCGGTAGGCTTTTTTGCAGTTGCACACTTGGGGGGTGTTTGTCAGGAAAATGATCATTTCTCTAATCAACTTTTCTGCAGCGCTGCTTGGCTTTGAACCTTGAACAAATTGAAGCAGTGATTCGCAGGTCAAAGCAGTGCTTCAATCTAGGATTCATGGATTGATTGCTTTATTTCACTTTATCCTAATTTTTCCCCTGAAGAGCATATGTCTGAGTAATACGAGGTCTGTTAGAAAAGTACCCAACCTTTTTATTTTTTTCAAAAACCTGATGGATTTGAATCACGTGTGCTTGCATGAGCCAACCTTGAACCTTCGTGTGCATGCGTGATTTTTTTTCACACCTGTCGGTTGCGTCATTTGCTTGTAAGCAGCCTTTGTGTGAGGATGGGTTTAGTCTCTCCTCGTTTTTTCTTTGCAAGGAAATGGCGGAACGACTGGAGCAGCGCGACTGCATCAAATTTTGCCAGAAACTGGGTGACAGCCAGGTGGAAACCATTCAGATTATTCAGACGGCTTTCGGTGACGATCCTATGGGCATCACACAGATTAAGAAGCGGTACAACCGGTTTAAAGACGTCCGCACAATGGTGGAGAGTGCGCTGCGCTCTGCTCGGCATCAACACGCTGAAACGACCGGATCATTTCCAAAGTGAACGCTGTGATGATGTGGGACCGTCATGCGATTATCCGAGAAATTGTGGAAGAGGTGGACAACAGCACTTTTTCGGCACATTCCACTGTGAAAGAAGATTTTGCCATGAAAAGAGTGGCGGCGAAATTCATTGGCACGAAGCTGATGGCGCAGCAACAGCGCCTCCGTGGTGTATAGTTCAGTGGGTATCAGTGGCGGCGCCAGGAAATTTTTGTTGGGGACGCTGAGGGGGAGCTGGTGTAAAAGTTGGAGGGGCTCCACAAAATGTCATTGAAATGAACAATATATAGTAAATTGCTTTATAAATACCAAGGTATATGTTTTTGTCACCCATGCTCCTCTAAAATGTGGTATCAATGCACACACACATCACTTAGAATGATTGCAAGTTCACTAAACTTGCATCTATTGCAGGTGAACAACTTGTTCACCTGCATCCCCACCGCTGAGGCTGTCTCAGCTGTGAGGCAGAGACTGCTGCAGGATGTGTTTCTACTTGAAAGGACCAAACTTACACCAGACCACATCTGCCAACTCTTGGAGATCTGTCTTAACACCACATATTTCCTGTTTAGGGGGAATTATTACAGGCAGATTCATGGTTGTGCGATGGGGTCGCCGGTATCCCCCATTGTGGCCAGTCTGTACATGGAGTGAGTGGAGAAGACAGCCTTGACGTCTTTCACGGGCATCTCTCCCAGTCACTGGTTCAGATATGTTGATGACACATGGGTTAAAATCAAGCAACAGGAAGTTGAGGACTTTACAGAACACATCAACTCGGTGGACGCCAATATCAAGTTCACATGTGAGGATGCCAGAAACAACCATTTAGCCTTCTTGGACTGTGATGTTACGAATGGAGAGAACAGGCAGCTCCAGACAGGAGTTTACAGAAAACCAACTCACACTGACCAATATCTGCTCTTTGGCTCAAACCACCCCCTTGAACACAAGCTCGGGGTGATCAGGACGCTTCAACACAGAGCCCTACAGGTGCCCACAACTGCAGAGGGAAGGGCTAAAGAACAACACCTTGTCTGGAAAGCCCTCACAGTATGTGGGTACCCACGATGGTCCCTGGACAAAGTGCAGAAGTCCCAGAGAACAAAGAGACCAGATAGACAGGAGACGGAGACAAGAAGAAGAGTGTCTCCCTTATTTAGCAGGAGTAGGGGAAAAACTACAGAGGCTGTTCAGACAGCACAAAATCCCAGTTTACTTTAAACCGGTTAACACCTTGAGACAGAAATTAGTTCACCCTAAGGACATGATCCCTAGTTACAAACAGAGCAATGTAGTGTATTCTATTAGATGTCAGGAAAACTGTAACAAACACTACATAGGTGAGACTAAGCAACCTTTACACAAAAGACTATACCAACACCGCAGAGAGGGCACCAGTGGACCTCAGTCTGCAGTTCATCTCCACCTTAAAGACACTAACCACACGTTTGAGGACAAGGAAGTTAAAATCTTAGCCAGAGAGAAGAAATGGTTTGAGAGAGGTGTCAAGGAAGCATTCTATGTGAAACAGTTGAAACCCAGCCTTAACCAGGGAGGGGGTCTGAGACACACTTTGTCCCCTGTTTACAATGGGGTACTCAGGTCAAAGCAGTTTCAGTCTTTTGTTCATGGTAATGAGTCATTCACGTCATCAGCAGAGTCGTCAAGGGAGCCATCAAGAGAGGGTCCGTCCCATCATTAGGACCCACCCGGAAGCGAACATTTGCAAACATCAAACAAATGTTCATAGAATGTTTGTTTACTGTTCAGCAAGTTTGTGAACGTTCATGTAATGTTTGTGATGTTTGTCTAATGTTTGCATGGAGGTGAAAATTTGCAAACATCAACTGAACGTTCATAGAATGTTCATTTACTGTTCAGCAAGTTTGTGAACATTCATGTAATGTCTGTGATTGTCTAATGTTTGCATGGAAGCAAACATAAGACAAACATGTAAGGAAACATTTGCAAAAATCAATCAAATGTTCATAGAATGTATGCTTAATGTTCAACATTACATAATGTTCATGTTGTATGTGTAAAGCTTGCCTCTAAATAAGTGTGTGTGTGTATGTATGTATGTATGTATATATATATATATATATATATATATATATAATATGTGTGTGTGTGTGTAAAATTTCACATTATAGGAAAACATTAAATATAATTTACGGCATACAGAAAGTTAATGTTGGACTCCATTTAAATTATGCATGCAAACATAGGTAGAATGAACAATAGGAAATAATTTAAGCACTCTACCATGGTAACCAAGAATTTGTCGATTTATGATTTATTCAGGCCTACTGAATATACTGTATAATTTCAAGATTACTGTAATAAACTGACAGAGCTAACTCCGAAACATGTCTTGGTGCAACTTGCAAAACATGCTTTCTGTTAATTGGAATATTAATCTTTGCAAAATAATTTACATCACTACAGACTGTGGTTGTCAGCTACCAAAATATGTTTTTTATGGAATCAGATTGCAGTGGCAGCTTATTATCCAGAGGTCCCACAGACCTGAGTTACATACATTTTGCCAAATTAAAAAAAAAAAAAACCCCTATCTTTAGCATTTTTGAAAATAAGGAAAAAAAAAACATTAACGTTAAAAAAAAAAATTGATTTACAAAATAATGTTTTCAACATGCATGAACAGGAAGCATTGACATTTAAATAAAACAGAATTAATAAATAAATAAATAAAAAAGCATCAGTGATCATTGTGTATAATTTCCTGTAATCACATTATACATTCATGTATTGCCAATTAAGTTAACAAATTTCTAACATAAGTGTTTGGTTCCTTCGTGGTTAAAGGTAAAGCCAGAGCAGGTTTATCAGCTCAGAGAAATGCTGTCTCACAAAACTACTGTAATAATTGGGTCAGAACGTCTGAAACACTATAGTGCTTTATTTTAAAACATGTTTGACCAACATTATCAGAGGATACAATTCAAATGATTTCATTTTATTTCAAGTAGTTTTTGTACATAGATCTATTTACTATTAAATTATTTTGTTAATATGCTTGCTGCTTCACAGTTGCTTGCAGTGTTGCTCACGAACCAGTTGGTGGCAGTAGTGCACCGAGTTGGGTTAAAACCCACTGTTTAACAGAGCAGAAGAAGGAGACTTAGCTGAGTTACAGCACTCAACTCCGTTGTGTTTTAGCAAATAAAAGTTTGTGTTCCACAAGTTAATTCGCCTGTGAAGTCTCTATACTATGATTAAGAGACCACTGAGAGCAGAAGAGGAGACTAACGCTGGACGCTTTGTGAGGGATTCCTCACAAAGAACTACCACATAGCTACCCATGAGGTAGCAGCTAGCTTCAAATGGCTGGGCCTTTGTGCCGTGATATCGACGCTGTGACTATCAAAAGAAGGTAACGGAACCTGATGTGAGCACAAATTCGTTTTAGCTAGAAATAACAAAACTTCCTTGAAGCTTGATTATGCCAGCTATAGATTAATGGGAACCAAACCAACACATTTTTGACTAGCATGGAGCTAACGTTAGCCACAGAGAGGCACAGGCCTAATTAATATTTTGACTAAAACATGACTAAAATATATACTCTTTTTTTATTAGGTGTTGATGCATTTGAAGTTTAAGTCATGTCAGTGCCCAGAAAGAGACTTTATGAAGATAAGCTTGTGATAATATTTTTGGATTATTGCTTGTTTCCCACCCAACAGCAACCATGCCTGCTGCCATAAAAGTTGTTGAATCAGTGAATCCTCCATCTGATCAGTGGGTTGAGCGTGTGCCTGCAGTTGATTCACATCAGCCCGATTATGCAGAGGTTTGTACTATAATGGTTAAATAAGATTGTATAGTGTCTTGTGCCAGTAGATTCTAAAAGTCATGTTCAGCAAGCAAAATATTCAAACATTTCTGGCAAGAAATACTTTGTTCTGTTTGGGATATAATTTGAAAATAGAGTAAAATCTGTCAGTAATGAAGTTGTATATGCTAACTTTCCTTCCTTAAAGAAATAACTTACAGGCCCTGTTACTCAATAAACATATTTATTTATTGCTGATGTAAAGTTTCAGAATTTCTTATATAAAAAATGTTGTGTCCCTTGCATAATGTTTCATTTGCATAGTGTGTGCATGCTGTCTATGGTACCATACAATTGAAACAAGGACTTCTATGCTGTACTACTGAGGTTTCCACCTTATCTGTGGTGAAAAAACTGACCTGTGCCAACAAAAAAAAATAATTTTTGGAGATTCTTTTGGAATAGACCTGAGTAAGCACCAGAATGCATTTGAGATTTCACATTTTTCTGGGGTACAACCACCAGACCCCGCCAGGGCCTTGTCAAGATCTTTTTTTGTTTTGTTTTTCCCCCCCCCATAGCTCACTTTCATCACTCGGTTCATTCACAGATTTGTCTGTGCTCATGATGAAAGGTCAACAGCATTGGCTTAATCATTTGTGAAGCATAGGATTTAATACAAAAAAAGTGGGAACTTCTGTATTAAGGTTGTAACATGTGGCTCTATATACATTTTGTGTTCCAGGAGAAGCAGAATGACATCATTCACAGTATCGAACAGCTGAATGACAAAGTTGATGCACTACATCCTTGGACCATCCCTGAAAGTGTCGGTTCCCAGACATACCAGGAGAGAGAACAATGTGGACGCTGCTGACACAATTATCCGAAGGTTGGCCAGCTAAACCAGAAGTGTGGGCTTGAACCAATTACAAGCAGTGCCTGGAAGTAATGGGGCTTCCAGTAAAGTCACTCAAAGAAGTGAGTTAATGTGTTTTCTGTTTGTTAGGTCCTCTTCACTTCAATAAAGTTTTGCTTGTTTTTTTTTTTTTTACACAGTGTATTATAAACATGCTGTATTTATGGAAACTACAACCCCTGGCAATAATTATGGAATCACCGGCCTCGGAGGATGTTCATTCAGTTGTTTAATTTTGTAGAAAAAAAAGCAGATCACAGACATGACACAAAACTAAAGTCATTTCAAATGACAACTTTCTGGCTTTAAGAAACACTATAAGAAATCAGGAAAAATAATTGTGGCAGTCAGTAATGGTTACTTTTTTTAGACTAAGCAGAGGGAAAAAAAATATGGACTCACTCAATTCTGAGGAATAAATTATGGAATCACCCTGTAAATTTTCATCCACAAAACTAACACCTGCATCAAATCAGATCTGCTCGTTAGTCTGCATCTAAAAAGGAGTGATCACACCTTGGAGAGCTGTTGCACCAAGTGGACTGACATGAATCATGGCTCCAACAGGAGAGATGTCAATTGAAACAAAAGAGAGGATTATCAATCTCTGAAGAGGGTAAATCATCACGCAATGTTGCAAAAGATGTTGGTTGTTCACAGTCAGCTGTGTCTAAACTCTGGACAAAATACAAACAACGTGGGAAGGTTATTAAAGGAAAACATACTGGTAGGCCAAGGAAGACATCAAAGCGTCAAGACAGAAAACTTAAAGCAATATGTCTCAAAAATCGAAAATGCACAACAAAACAAATGAGGAACGAATGGGAGGAAACTGGAGTCAACGTCTGTGACCGAACTGTAAGAAACCGCCTAAAGGAAATGGGATTTACATACAGAAAAGCTAAATGAAAGCCATCATTAACACCTAAACAGAAAAAAAAAAGGTTATACAAGCCCTGGCAAAAATTATGAAATCACCGGCCTCAGAGGATGTTCATTCAGTTGTTTAATTTTGTAGAAAAAAAGCAGATCACAGACATGACAAAACTAAAGTCATTTCAAATGGCAACTTTCTGGCTTTAAGAAACACTAGAAGAAATCAAGAAAAAAAGATTGTGGCAGTCAGTAACAGTTACCCTTTTAGACCAAGCAGAGGAAAAAAATATGGAATCACTCAATTCTGAGGAAAAAATTGTGGAATCACCCTGTAAATTTTCATCCCCCAATTAACACCTGCATCAAATCAGATCTGCTCATTGACATTGACCCTATGCCATGACATTGACCCTATGTGTCTTTTTGCAAGGAATGTTTTTGCAGTTTTTGCTCTATGGCAAGATGCATTATCATCTTGAAAAATGATTTCATCATCCCCAAACATCCTTTTAATTGTCCAAAATATCAACATAAACTTGTGCATTTATTGATGATGTAATGACAGCCATCTCCCCAGTGCCTTTACCTGACATGCAGCCCCATATCATCAATGACTGTGGAAATTTACATGTTCTCTTCAGGCAGTCATCTTTATAAATCTCATTGGAAAGGCACCAAACAAACGTTCCAGCATCATCACCTTGCCCAATGCAGATTCGAGATTCATCACTGAATATGACTTTCATCCAGTCATCCACAGTCCACAATTGCTTTTCCTTAGCCCATTGTAACCTTGTTTTTTTCTGTTTAGGTGTTAATGATGCCTTTCGTTTAGCTTTTCTGTATGTAAATCCCATTTCCTTTAGGCGGTTTCTTACAGTTCGCTCACAGACGTTGACTCCAGTTTCCTCCCATTCGTTCCTCATTTGTTTTGTTGTACATTTTTCGATTTTTGAGACATATTGCTTTAAGTTTTCTGTCTTGACGCTTTGATGTCTTCTTTGGTCTACCAGTATGTTTGCCTTTAACAACCTTCCCAAGTTGTTTGTATTTGGTCCAGAGTTTAGACACAGCTGACTGTGAACAACCAACATCTTTTGCAACATTGCGTGATGATTTACTCTCTTTTAAGAGTTTGATAATCCTCTCCTTTGTTTCAATTGACATCTCTCGTGTTGGAGCCATGATTCATGTCAGTCCACTTGGTGCAACAGCTCTCCAAGGTGTGTTCACTCCTTTTTAGATGCAGACTAACGAGCAGATCTGATATGATGCAGGTGTTAGTTTTGTGGATGAAAATTTACAGGGTGATTCCATAATTTTTTCCTCAGAATTGAGTGAGTCCATATTTTTTTCCTCTGCTTGGTCTAAAAAAGTAACCGTTACTGACTGCCACAATCTTTTTTTTCTTGATTTCTTATAGTGTTTCTTAAAGCCAGAAAGTTGCCGTTTGAAATGACTTTAGTTTTGTGTCATGTCTGTGATCTGCTTTTTTTTCTACAAAATTAAACAACTGAATGAACATCCTCCGAGGCCGGTGATTCCATAATTTTTGCCAGGGGTTGTAGCAACTAAAGGGCCTTTCACATTGCATGCTTTATACGCGTCAGGCAACAACTCCCAATGTGTCGTCAGTCACGTTGTGTCAACGCCTCCCTACGCCCTGATGCGACGCATGCAGCAGGGGGGCTGAGATTTTTTCACTCTGATTCCCCCCCCCCCCCCCCCCAGAGGAAAGCTGAATGATCACCATGTTGTATATGTGTCGATGAACCAAGAAAAAGCTTTAATATAGCAATTTGATTTCACAATCAGATTAATTTTGGGGTTCAACATTTGCAAGGATTTTTCTTCAGAAAGCTGCTCTGTATAAATGAGCAGTCCTGTGACACGTTTCTGTTTTGTAGAGATCAGTGGTTTCTGCCAGGAGTCTTCCATGTTTGGACCCAACACGTTTCTATTGGACAGTGCGAAGCTTTGTCACAGTTCAGAGTTGGATTGAGTTGAACTTTGAATGTCATTCTGTTAAGCAGGAATGTGCACACTCCTGGTAGAAGCATCTGTTTAGCTCAGCTTTTGACGCGACACTTCTAACGCCTGTAAAAAGCTATGTGTTTCATTGAAAATAATGCTTTTTAGACCGATTTGTGCCTCTGACACTTCCAAAGCATGCGGTGTGAAAGGCCCTTTACACAAATAGCGTTGGGTACAGAGGATTAATCATTTTTGTCTGATCTGCTTTCACCTGTGTGGTATACCTCGCTGATAACTAACCTGAGAAAAATTCTGCAAGCAAATAAACAGCTTGTTAAAAAATAGAGGGTCTGTCCAATAAGGAGTTGAATACCAGTTATGACCATGCCGCTCAAATTATACAGTATCTGAACAGGAAAGTATATATAATTGCTTATGACTAACAATGGAAATGTTCAACTTGCAGCTCAAGAGTGCTAATGACAGACTTGATGGCGAGGACAAGGGAACCAGGCACCAGAGGAATGCCCTAATCAATGCCTTGACTGCATACACCCCTGGAATGGAACAAGGGAAGAATATGGTAACAAGCATTGTCAGGGGCTGCTTGTACGCTACAGCTCCTGTTTATCTTTGGCAGTGCTTCAGCAGTCAGGGCAAGTCAGGAACCGTCAACGGCAGCCTTGCCAGGGACGTGCCACAAATTTACAGAGTTATGGAGGCTGCAATAAATATCACATCAATCATCATTTCTACAATTGTGCCATAATCCGAAGATGTCCTTTCCAAGCAGAAGAAGTATAGACGGGACCATCCTGAACTTCTTCCTGACCCAGATTACAGGTTTGAGAAACTAACAATCTTGCAAATCTGTCTTTTGGGGGGGTGACACCCAGTCACAGTAGCGAGGCACCGTGACGTCTGGTCTCTCTCTGTATGCTAATGCAACATGGCAGAATCTGCTACGAAACAGATTAATTTCCGTGTAAATCTAACATGTCTATCATATATTATGTAAAGCTACTGAAAAACGCTTGAAAACGGAAAACGCTATTTTCACAACCTGATAACACAAGACATCTCGCAGACATCAGTGTGCACACATCCTGCAGTCGATGGTAACTTCCACATTTTTCAGAAGCTCATGCATGTGCACACGCATGATCTCCTTCGGATGCCATTAAAATGTCATTGAGTTTATCCTACAACACCAATATAAACATAGAGGCGAATATATTATACTCAGATAACACGATAAAGGGCGTGTGTGTGTGTACACACACACACACACACACACTTTGCACTGCGATACCAATTAAGTAATTATTAAGAAGACAATCCTCATACAGCTGAGGGTATTTTAGCATTGTGTTTATATTTCATAATATCAAAGCTTATAAGCAGATTAGCAGCAGCATTTAATTTGCCTTGTACATGGAATATTTTTGATAAAATTTAATTTTACTTCCAGAGAAACTTTTTCTCTGGTGATCAAACATTAATTTAAATTAATAATTTTTTATTATTTTTTTTTAATCATGAATTTCCTCAGGAAATTTAATTGTAATGTGTTTGTGTTAAAACTGTTCAATTTTGCTTTAAAAATTGTGTTCAATTATATTGTTGTATCTGACTCATACTTCTATGTGATTAAAAACTTAGTGTTTTGTCATGTGAATTTCCTCAGGAAATTTGATTGTAATGTGTTTGTGTTAAACTGTTCAGTTTCGCTCTTAAAAATGTGTGTTCGGCAAGTTGCATTGTCGTATCTGACTGTCATACTAAGTCTTCAAATCTGTGATTAATTCTCAGGGAATTTGTTTGTTTTAAAACTGTCCACAGTTTTGCTCTTAAATATAAAGTATTAACTGTATGTAGATGTAAGCTGAATTTATTTTTGCTCCTACAATGTGTCGTTGGTTGTAGATCAATAGATTTTTTTTATTTATTTATTTTTTTTAGGTTTCATTATTATTTCTCGAAGATTTATTCTTTTGTCTGAACATCTTTTGGAGTAGTGTCGGTGGTATGCCATGTAAGAAATCTTCTGTAAAGTTTTTGAGCACGTTTGTTTTATGTCATTTTTAGTTCTCAATAGGAAAAATCACAAAAAAAAAATGTAGATATATTGAGCAGGAACATTGCGCGAACATCATATGAACAAAGAATGAGGACAGGTAATGTTAGCATTCGAACATTCTACAAATGTTCATTTAATGTTCTGGTTCAACTGTTCATATGTTTGTGAACGTTTGTATAATCATTGAATGTTTGCATGCAAACATTACCTGTCCTCATTCTTTGTTCATATGATCATCCAATGTTCATGCCATGTTTGCAAATGTTCTCATGCAAACGTTCAATGAACATTCAAAGAATGTTCAGTTTCCGGGCGGGGACGGACAGCTACTCTGTCATTAGAAGGGTGTTAACTAGAGCACAATAGGTGCTAATTAGAGCTATTGTTTAGTCACTGGCCTATAGCAGTCTGCCTCTCGGTAGGAGGGGTCTGGTTAGGTTTAAAACTCCAGCTTTTGTGACTTCTTGATTATTCTTCTCTACAAGAGTCAAGACAGAAGTCAGACCACCAGAGCAAGAATTTTAGCTGAGGAAGCATCTGTGATTTGAAGCGCAACGTCCTTGCGTCAAGCAACCCAGTCCAGTTGAAGATTCAAGCTTCTCTACTAAACTTGCATCTTGGTATACAAACTGAATTCATTGAAATGGTGCTCAAGACAATGCATGGAATCAACCTTACACAAATCGTCTATATCAAATATTTATTGCCAATTTAACACAGAGGTCATAACCATTCGATAAAAGTAAAAGATATAGCCTGAGAAATTTAGTTGTAACCAATATACAAATAAAGTGATTCTTTATGAAGTTTTTACAAATCAATGTTTATTTGAAAAACTGAAAATTCTGTTTGTGAAAGGTGATTCAGCATTGGTGGATCACCGAACACACACATTCATCACTTTTCTCAGTTACGCAATATTGAGACATTCTCAGCACAAAACTGCAGTTGAGATCCACAAATATGTCAGTCGCTATTCACATTATTGGCAGAATTATTGGGGGGGGCTGAGGGGGAGCTTGGCTCATTATTCGCCCCCCCCCCCCCCCCCCCCAAGCTCTTCCTTGGCGCCGCCACTGGTGGGCACACTTCACTGCACACACACACACACACACACACACACAACACCAAAAGGCTGAGTGGATTGAAAAAATACAACAGAAAAACAAAGACAAACAACAAATGCCAGCAATTGTAATCAATGAAGAGGAGATCAGAAAGAAAATGAGTGAATACAGTAACTTCAAGGCACCTGGCATCGACAAAATCCCAAATTTTTGGCTGAAAAGACTGACAGCATTACACCAACATTATGCTGTGGCTTTCACAAAAATGTTGAACGGAGAAGAGGATACACCAGACTGGCTAATGACAGGGAACACAAGCCTAATTCCAAAGACCAAGGATACACAGCTTCCCAACAAGTACAGACCCATCTGCTGCCTAACAACAACATACAAATGGCTGACAGGAATCATAACTGATGCCATTTATGAACATCTTGACACTGGTGGCTACCTGGAAAATGAACAGAAAGGATGTTCCAAAAGAAGATTAGGAGCTAAAGACCAGTTACTGACAGACAAAGTTATCCTGGAGGACTGCAAAACAAGGCAGAGGAACCTCACCATGGCTTGGATTGACTACAAAAAGGCATTTGACAGTGTACCACACTCCTGGATCTTGAGGTGCTTAGAACTCTACAACATCAATGAGGAAATAAGATCTTTCCTGAGAGCACAAATGAACAAGTGGAACACCACCATCACCCTCAATCACACAGAGGACAAATAACAATCCCAGACGTACGAGTTCAGAGAGGGATACTTCAGGGAGACAGCCTTTCACCTCTCTTATTCTGCTTAATCATGGACCCGCTCAGCAAGATCCTGAAGGAGCAAGACATCCGATATGACTTAAGTAAAGACAAAGGAAAGGAAAACCAAAAACTTGTGAACCATCTGTTGTTCATGGATGATTTGAAAATCTATGCCAACACAAAAAACGGACTCACTCAGCTCGCGGAAACTATCCATAAGTTCTTAAAAAACACTGGCATGGAATTTGGACTGGATAAATGCTCAAAATGCACAATGACAAAAGGAAAAAAGACAAAAAAACGAAAACATACAATTGGATGAAGGGAGCTACATTGAAGATCTGGCTGTAGACTCCACATACAAATACTTGGGAATTGAACAAAGTAATACAATTGAGCACAAGAAAATGAGAACAAGAACAACAAAAGAATACCTAAACCGCTTAAAAAAGATCTGCAAAACACAGCTGACACCAAAAAACAAGATCACAGCCATAAACCAGTTTGCAATACCAGTGGTGACCTATGGGTTTGGCATAGTGAACTGGCCACAATGTGAGCTTAACAAGTTGGACACAAAAACCAGGAAAATGCTCACCCTCCACAAAATCACATACAGAAATCAGTGCATGGACAGAATATACCTACCTCGCAGAGAAGGCGGTATGGGTCTCACTGAAATCAACCAGGCCTACAGAGCATCGCTAAGTATTGGACAGTACTTAAAGAGCTCTGAAGAAGAAATCATAAAAACGGTCACACAACACCACGAGGCCATAACTGAACGGACCTCAATCACTAAACTGGCAAAAAACTTTGGCGGAGAACTTCTACAAGAGAGAAAAAGCAACAGTCTCATGCCTGCAACAAAACTTGCAAGACAGACCAGAGAACAATACAGCAAAAGAGAAGGAAAACATCGAGTGGAAAGATGGAAACAGCACAAAAGAGCCGGACGTTTCCAAGAAGAACTCGAAAAGGAATACATCGACAAAGTTGGATCAATGCAGTGGCTAAAAAATGGAAAACTTGGTTTTGATGGAGAAAGAATTCTGATTGGAGCACAAGATCAGGGACTTCTAACAAATGGCTTCAAAAAAATGGCAGGGATCTCACAGAATGATAAATGCCAATTCTGTCATACAGCTGTTGAGAGTGTAAACCATCTAACTTCAGCATGCCAGATCCTCATGGCAGACGGACATTATACATCCAGACACAACAAGATCTGTCAATATCTCCACTGGAAGTCTGCAAGGAACTGGAGATGGAAGTCAAAGAACATGTCTGGGAGCACGAGCCAGCACCAGTCTCATCCAACAGATAAGTAACGATCTTCTACGACAAAGAGATCCCAGCAGGAAGACACATTGAAGGAGGTGCAATCAAACCTGATATTGTCATCTGGAACAAACAAGAGAAAACAGCCAAAATCATTGATGTGACAGTCCCCAATGACTACGGCCTGAATCGAGCTGAAAGGGGAAAGATCTCGAAATACCTAGACCTGAAAAATGACCTAAGAACAACATGGTCATTGAAAAACATCGATATCATCCCAGTTGTGGTGGGAGCAACAGGCCTGATGAAGAAGAACCTGAAGAAATACCTTGAGGCAATCCCCGGTCACCCAAGTGCACATGAGGTGCAGTTGTCTGCGATTAAGGGAACGATCACCATCTTGAAGAGAGCCCTCGGATACAATGCCAGATCTGGTTAGGATAACTATAGAGCCTAGGGTGCAAATTTAGGGGGCCCATTGCATTCTACTAAAAAGACATCAAAGATAAATGAAAAACCAAAACACACACACACACACACACACTCGTCACAGAGCCACTCTGACAGCATCAGGTGACGAGCGAACACGTGACGTTTGATGTGACGACCTCGACGATTTCTGTCTGTGTGTTTGTGCAGAATCAGAGCAGAACTACTGACTGCTGACAAACATTTGGGTCATTGTTTACAATATTCTCATCAACGTGGCTCTTATGTGCAATTTATCTCACCAACAGACTTTACAGTATTGTCAATGAACACATCACATATTGCAATATTTATATTTATTGTAATTATTAAATTACATTCTGACAGTTTTCTTGGTGGCTGTACACAGCAGGACATCAGCAGTTGTTTTGATATACTTTCTGTTTTCATCCACCTTTTTCTGGTGTTGTTGAGACATTGCCTGGAGTAAATTGCCTTGTCTTGTTCTCGACATCTCTCTTATCCTCTGTCTGTGGCACTGTGGCATTCAGATGGTGCTCTGCCTTGTCATGCTTCTGGAATCCTCCATCTTTGTACACGGGCCTTTTCCAGTTTGAAAAACCAGTACCTGAAGTTTTCACATTCACATGTTGCTATATTGTGTGTTAATAACAGTTTAGTTCATTAACATTCGACCTCGGAGACTTTTAGACTGAACTGGGAGGTTCCTGCTGCAGCTGCTGCTGTTGTCGTCCGATGTTACAGGGTCCTAGTCAGGGTCAGTCTCCTCTCTTGGTGAACCAATATGTATTGATCAACATTGTCAACACTTCATTCATAATATTTTAAATTAATCTTACTGTTAAAGATTTTATATGAATGAATGTTTGAAGGAGAAAATACCCAACACTTACATTTTACTTTTTACAATATAGCATAAAGTGCAGATTAACTCCTATTAAGACACTATTAAAAACTGCACAGTGCACAATGCCGGCTTAATTTAGTAACTGAAAGTAGGTAATTAAGTTACTTCATTCACTGAGAAACTGCAAAAATCCTGCAGAACAACACGATACTACATTTTTAAACAGTTTTCCTCATATGTGTATTTTCACCTGGAGGTCCATGAGTGCTGGTCCGACCCTGGAAGATTTGTTCAGCATGTGATCCCTGGCTGCTGCGTTCAGGCTGACTCTGAATTTCACTGCTGATTTCAGAGCTCGACGCCTGCTGACCTGCACTGTTCCTGCTCTCAGTATGTTTCTTCTGAATGAAGAAATCTTGAATATCTGCATTTCTCCTTTTCATTGTCACTGTACAATGAAAACTATAGCAAACCTTGTTGCCTTTGACCCTGGGGTCAGGGACACTGCTGTCAAACGGAAACATAAACAAACATGGTGCCCAGTGAAAACTTGTTTGTATCTGGCTTTGGTTTTGGTGCTACTAGCCAGAAATTCACACCTGAATCCCAGCCCTGTGGAGTTTCTGTGTACTGACTGTTGGAAGCCGGTGAGATCCAACCAGAAAGGCGTCTGCTGTGACACTTACAATATGTGTTACACTGCAAATGTATCGACATGGATTCATCAAGCTACGCCAGGCTCTGGAACTCTGACCAACCTTGGTCCTGCAGTAAGTGCACATTAAGACTGAATCCAAATAACATTTCACTTTCTGACATCCAAGTTGAAGACCGACCCCCAGAACCAAACTTCAACTGTTTCAAACAGAAAGGCTGCATTTCCTCCACGTGAATGCACGGAGCCTGTTGTCCAAAGTGGACGAGCTTCATCTGATCACTGGGGGATCCAGAGCTGCTGTTATCGGTGTGAATGAAATGTGACTGGGTGATTCTATGATGGACACTGAGAAACTAAAGTTTTTGTATTGCCAGACCAGACATTTAGATCCTGAAATAAAAAGAAACTCCTGATTTCTGCTTTGATTCAATGCCACTATGACTACCACAGAACTTCTTGGTGTTCTGGTCTTACTAAGGACCTTCAGAATTGTCTGCAAAGCACCTGGAACAAAATAGTTCAATATTTCCTCAATGTCCCTCCCAGGACCCACATAGGGCACACTGAGTTCAAACAGGTCCAAATTCTCCCAGTAAGTCTGAGATTTAAACAGTTAAAAATTAAGTTAGTGCATAATATTATTCGTGGTACGGCCCTGATCTATCTATCATCGTCCTTTTGTCTAAAGTCTGATCCTCACTCAGGGCCCTACTCTTTCATTATTTCTCTTGTAAAATCTTTTGGTGTCACAGCCTGGAATGGGATCACTCCTCGGTTACAGTCAAAAAGTAACAAGGTAAGTTTTAAAATACAGTTAGAATGATTTTTATTCAGTCAGTTAAAGGAAGAGGAACTCAACCCTTTTATTTGTTATTAATGTGATTTTTAGTTGAAATGTCTCGTCTATCTTCTGGTCCATTGTTTTTCTCATCTTAATATCGGTGCTAAATTTGTTGTATCTACATATCTATAGGTATATATTTACCATTTATATTAACTGTTAAGATCTTGTTTTCTTTACAATTTGGACTTGTTTAATTGATATTCCAGTGCAAACTATAGTTATTTACATTAATTATTAAGGTCCTATAGTCTTATTTATAAGTTGTACCTGTTTAATCAAGCCCCTCTATTTTGTCACGTGATAGTTTCTCAAGGACCACAATGGAAATAATCATTTATTGTTGATTGTTATCCGTACATCATTGATATATTCACCTCTGTATGTTTATATTGATTTTACAAAATAAACCCAGTCAATCAATAGTCCACAAACACACTGAAAGCAGCACATTACTTGTGCTGCAACAGTGAAAAGCATGTCCACACTTTTCAATTTGACAGTTCTCAGGAATATTTATAGAGATTATGGAAATACGGTGTTCTACGGGTCAAAGCGTTGGTAGGCGTTGCCTGAAGCTTCTGACACTTTCAATGTGAAAGGCCTTTTACATCGAGCACAATAATTGACATGACCAACAGCCAATGACAATTGGAGAAGCACACAGGGTGGCCAATCAGATTGCAAGAAGAGCAGGTGGGCCGCTCCCGCTTCTGTGAATGGACTGACTTCTCGGTGCCTGGACTTCGCTCTTCTATTGCGTACAAGGTTGGAATCGTTTCTTTTATGTTAATTAACTGTGCATTACTTTTGTTAGTCATTAAATGCAACAGCTACGGAGTTTAGCTCATTAATTTGCTGCTGTGTGAATCCTAGTGGTGGTTAGCTTCTCGTTAGCACTTAGCTTGTGCTAGCTGTCGCTCTTCGCTTGTTTTTTTTCTTAGTGCTCAACACTTTAAAATAACTTGTGTGATGTTGTCAGACAGGGTGGCCCTCTGAGAGAGCCGTGTCCGTAAGGTAGAGCAGCTTCTGAGTTTAGTGGAGTTAGATATCACGGACACTCCAGACCACCTTAGTATCTGGTCGGCTAGCGGGCCTGTTAGCATTAGTTTAGCTCCGCCGCCTAAAGACCCTTTCAGCCCTGAGCTTCGTCCCCCGAGGCCGCGGGGAACTTCTACCCCGATCTCCAGGCCAGAACGCCGTGCGATAGTGAGAGGGGATTCCATTTGAGTTCTATAATAATGTAAAAACAAGAAAACATTAAAATACAGGGTAACACACATAAAGCTACAAATGAACTTGTAGGGATGGGTATTAAGATTTTATGGATACCATTATCGATTCTGCTTATTGATCTGATTCTTTATCGATTCCCTTATCGATACCTGCTTTGAATTTTCTGTGGCCTAAAAGTAGGCTTTACAGGTTTTCTATGTCAACATTTTATTGAGTCTTAAAGTAGACCTGCATTGAAATAAATGTCAGATTTCAGAAAGAAATAGCTGATATGTATTTATAAGACCCTTGTGAATGCAGTAAAGTAAATCTGTAAGCCCAAATTTGTAATTCAGCGGAGAAATCTTTGTTTAAAAATGACAAATTTACTGCTAAAAATTTAGCCCTCTGAAAACAGTTTGTACAGCCGTATCATTTCCTTCAGGGACAAGACGACACGCTCCCGCCTTCAGTCTGATTCCGCATTGAAATTGATTTTATCTGTTAGTAATGTTACTTATACACGTCCTGGTTTCAACATCCAAAAGTAAGCTGCAATGAATGTGAGATACAGATCTGTGTGCTCAGATCAGCAACGACAGCGGGCGCCGTTCTTCCTCTCCCGCTCTCTGCCTCCGCTACTCTTATTAAGTCTGCGGGCTCGTTAACGAGCTCGTTGGGCCACTCACACCGCCCATGTCTGTTTTGCAGCCGGTGTTGTGTCAGATTCAGCACACAACACCGGCATCACCTCTCTAGTTACTGAATGGAGCTGCAGCACACTTGGCACAAGTCCTGAGATTACGCTCGCTGTTTTAATGCAAAGCGCCCGGTACACCTGTTGCTGCAAGGATAGACTTCTTGCGGCAAAATCCACAGCACCGCATGTCTCGGCAATCGGAGCCCCAGAGCTCCATGGATGCTGAGAGAGGTTTATATATTTTTAATGACTGGGATTCTTTGCGGGTCTCGCCTCCATATCCCGCGATGGTACCAGAGGCGAAAGATAGTAGATTTTCATTGCGACACCACTCAATCAAACGGGCGTATGAAAAAGTCCCCCAAAATAATTTTCAAGCACAAATAAAAGAAATGTGTACTCACCAAATGTGCCGCAAGACAATATGAAGTTTTAAAAAAAAGTAGATCCTTCCGTATAAGACAAGAAAAAGGTGCAGATGCAAACTGACTTAAATCCACAAATTACAATTGGCGCAATGCATGCTGAGAGAGGGTCTTGTCCGTGACGTCTCGGCAGCGTCCATGATGAGAGGGACAATTTGCGGAGGGCTAAATGTTAGCTGTAAATTTGTCATTTTCAAATGAAGATTTCTCCGTTGAATGACAGATCTGGGCTTGCAGATTTACTTTACTACATTCAGAAGGATCTCATGTGTAAATGTAAGTCATTTTTTGTTCAAAAAATCTGACTTCATTTTTTTCAATGCAGGTCTCCTTTAAAGTAAATAAATATGAAATTGGTCACTGGATCCTTGATCTCTGGACATAAATAGAAATAAACTAAATCTGCAGTTTTTGTCAAAAGCATTTGACATGTTTGGCATGAAAGTCTCTCCATACATCTGAGCTGAGCTCAGCTGGCTGCTGGAGTCTGCAGGTCTGCAGCCATACAGTCTTGGGCTGCTGCATGTCAGAGCAGGACGTCTCATTTTGGGAGGAAAAATAAAAATGTTTTGATCAGTTGCAGTTTATTGTTTGTATTATAGTGTTTAGAAAGAGGTGTCATTTGATTTCAATGGTGATTTGCTTTGAAGTTGTTCATTCCGAGCGGCGCAGCGTTTGGAGCAGTGGAATGAAGGATGATTCTCGTTTCTTTCTCGCAACAAGACAGGAGTCCCAGTTAGTCACTTTTATCCTCACAAAAGTGACTTAGAATTGACGTATTTTAATGGCTTTGAGAGGGGTTAAAAAGCGGAGTTGCCACTTCTGAAGAGGAGTGAAGCAAAGTTCCAGTGAAGCAGTGGATCAGAGCATTGGTTCAAAATAAAGCCGTGCTGCAGAAACGGTTGATAACAGACCCGCTGCAGGGTCTGTAGTCAACGTAGAGAAATGATAATTTTCCCGACAAACACCCTCAAAAACAATGGCCACTCTGAAGGACCAATAAGGGAATCATTAAGCAAAAAGGCAAATGATGTTGGCGGATCGAATCATTTCTTAGCGATACCCTAAAAGAACCGGTTCTCGATACCCAACCCTATGCACTTGTTTCCATTATAGCCCAACGGATACCTTCATTTTGGATTTGGCGCGGTGCATGCTGGGATTGCTTGGGGACGTCCCGCATTGTCCGCCTATTCAAACGTGATGTAGAAGTTATTTTCAGGTGTGATCTGGTAATTAAGTGAATCTAATTATCATACTCATTTGTCATGCCAGTGTGTGTCTGAGCCTGAGAGGATAATGAGTGGAGCTGATTATTATTATTATTTTAATTGAAGCAGTGAGCCCAAAATGTATTCATCAAACTCCCTCAAAGCCGTTTAAAGATGTCAATCGTAACTCACCGGTCTGCTTGTTAAAGACCAGGACCCATGTCTGCCGTTTCACAGTGAGCAGTTATTATTAGTTCCTTGTTAACGTGCAGTTTTCCGTGGGGCAGCACACGACCCTCTGGCGTGACTGGACCATTAATATCTCCCAGTTCGTGAAAGAAGCTACGTTAAGTGAAGCTATGTTAAAGTGTGTGTGTGTGTGTGTGTGTGTGTGTGTGTGTGTGTGTGTGTGTGTGTGTGTGTGTGTGTGTGTGTGTGTGTGTGTGTGTGTGAGTAAGGGGTGGGAGAAAAAAATTGATTCACACAAGTATTGCAGGTTTTTTTTTGTTTGTTTATTTGTTTGTTTTTTACAAAAATATTGATATTTTTTTAAATTTGAATGCTTCATTTTTGACTGCGTTTATCAGCCAGGTTGGACAAAGTTACTGCTTTTCTCCAGCATAGAGCAAAATGCTTTTTATTGACTCTCGACCTGGCAACGCAACGTCACATCCATCTGTGGGGGGAAAAAATAAACTTAAATGGAAAGCGGAGAATAGCGGACAACTCTCGAAATGGTGCGGGGATGAAACCTCCACCATCACATTTTAAATCTAAAGTGTGGGCACATTTTGGATGTTTTTGTTTTGTTTTTTTTTGCTTTGAAGAGAAAAGCAGAGCTTCCGGCCAAATGCCCTGCAGCAGCAATCATGCAGACTCTGAAAGCAGCATTTTCCAATCTACCCAGCAGTTAAGAAAAACTGATACATGTTATAAAATTTCTTTTTGACACCCTTCATCACACTTTTTTCAAGTTTTAAATTAGACAGCACATCTTTTATCCAGTGTGATATGGTGGGTGGGGCAGCTGCCTTCATTTTAAGATGAGACGATGGGCCAAGAGAGTGAAAAGGCAATAACGCTAAAACCTCCACCAGTCCTTCAGGGGTGACCCTGAAAAGCAGAAGTAACGGGGTTACTTTTGTTGCAAAGTGCTTCACAAACATCCTTCCAAAAAAACTGGGATTTTAGGACAAGTCCAAAACATATGTATCAGAGTCACTTCCCCTGATTTACATCTATTGCACGTTGGGTCAATTTGAGGATAAATTTTGGCAAGTTTGGATTTGTGTAGGTGTGTCTGGTGAACCACTTTAAGTTGAATAAGAGAATGTCTTGGAACAGATTGAAGATGAAAACATCCTCAAAACATCAACCCATACTGCCTCATTAAATGTAATTTGAAGATCCATGGCTGTGAAAACTCCGCGGATCCGTGGGATTCCGCGGATTTCATCATGGGGAGGGGGTGTTACTGTTGCACTCTTTAATTGTGATCTTTACTGAGTTTTTTAAATGGTTATCGCAAAGCGTTCTCTTTTTTTTTTTTTTTTTTTTACATCATGCAAGTTTTGTAAGTCCACGGACACTGATCTGTGTGTTACAGATACAAATCAGTTTCCTCGGATCCGTGAAGTTTCGAGGAGAATAAATGCCACTCAAAGCCTGGCTGTTATGACAGTTGTCGTAAAGCGGAACTGGTTGGTTGCTGCGATGACACTGCGTGGCTCCTGTGTGAAGCTTAGCTAAATGTAGCATGTGGACATCGCAAACTTTTAGAACTTTCAAGTTTTTAAAAGAAGAATTTTGCAGCATGTCTGTGTCACGGAGCGACATCAGACAGAGCGAAGATGGCATGAAAGACTGTTTGAAAAAGTCTGATAAGGACAAGAATCCGTGGAATTGTTGCTGGCTTCATGAACACACCTGAAAGATGAACGGGAAAAGCGAACTGGTAAGAATTTTTTTTTCTCTCTGGAAAATAAACATTGTGCTGTTCAGACAGAATTTCAGAAAAGATTATATGCTTTTTTTTTTTTCTTTCATTAATCTAGACTTTCTTTCATTGAAAAAAATACATTGTGGCTTTGAATGAATTTAGGCTACATGAATTTACACAACAATGTATTAACAATGTATGTATTTTTTATTAATGTAGACTTTTTTCATGGGAAAAAAGACATTGGCTTGAGTGGATTTACAGGAATTTACACAAGAATGTGTGGCTTTTTACTATAAGGTATGTTATTGATATTTTACCATGATTTTTTTTTTTTAATTCTTCAAGTTTTATCTGTGGTTTTTGAAATACTTTAACAGTCTTTTCAGTCTTCATGAATTTCATGTAGTTTAATTGTTCTGAGTTAATGTATAATTTGGTTTACAATTAAAAGGAAAATCATTGGTCCTACTTCCATGTCATATTCTGTTATTTCAACATGATCATTGACGGTTCAAATGAAAGGTTGAATCTAGGATCATTTTAAATATGCACTAATTTTGAGATTTGCTCTTCCAGGAGATGTTGAAAATGTATCAGTAGATGAAAATTTAATTTGGTTTCTAGACCCTGGCTCCCCCGGGGGTGCAGAATTTTCCTCGGATTTCACAATTTTCATTTCACAGCCCTGTGATCTGACTCCCAAGATTGTTTAATTGCAAGAGAGAGTGGCAAATTTATATGAGAGATTAGATTCATCATGACAGAAATGGCTTTGTTTCTGGTTGGGTCAAAGGACCTGAGCTCAATAACATTTAGGGCTGCAGCTATCGATTATTTTAGTAATCGAGTATTCTATCGATTATTCTGGCGATTAATCGAGTAATTGGATAAAAAGTACTTCTGCGTTTTTAAACATCAATTATCCAGGGCTCTCCCTAAGCAATGGCACAATGTCCCTGTGCCGAAGTGTTGGCATTTTGCTGAAATGGCGATGGGATGTGGCTTTCTGTTTTTTCTCCAGCTTGTAAAATTTAACCATTTTTAATTTTTGTTTTGTTTGTTTTTAATAAAGGTTGATGGACTGGGTCCCTGCGTGATGTATTTTTTAATCCCTCTTTCTCTGCAATTCAGCAGATGCATTTCAGATGGAGGTTGAACATGCAGCCTCACAGTCAGTTTTTTTTATTTTATTTAAGTTACCGTGTTTGTGAAGTGTTGTGTGTTGCCCAAAAAGCAAAAATGAAAAAGTCAAACACTCAGTGTGAGTCCCTGAGGGAAACGTTTCCCTAAAGAGTGGACTTCTGCTGTTTGTCAATGTAGCCGGGGACAGAGCTGTGACTCGCCCGGTCTGAGAGCCCCTCACACTTTGTAAAGACAGACGGCCGCCGGGTCAATAGTCCCTCCCCACGTAGAGCAGACCGTGTGTTTTTTAAAAATAGACACACACACTGCTTCGCTTTAAATGCACAGTAAGTCTATTTCAGATGATCAGAGTGGACCATCTTTCTTTTAAAAGACATTATTTTACTCTGTGTGTCACGTTAGAAAGCGGTAGCTATCGTTGCTATTTAGCTGTTATGCTCCAGTCTTCTGTTTTTTGTTTGTTTTTTTTTCAGACGTTGCAGCACCACACACAGGCCTGGCATATGTACTACAATGTTAAACGAAGCTTCGAGGCACAGAATTTGCCTCGAACATTTTTTGTAATCAAATTATTCGAGTTACTCGATTAATCGTTTCAGCCCTAATAATATTACAAGGAGGCTTAACTGGAAACCCAGGGGAGGGTGATTGAATAAACTGTCTTACCTGTATATATCTAAAGAAATGAGAAGCTGGCAGGCTATACTTTCCGACAGTATCACAAAAGAAACATGTGCCCTCAACAAAAAATAACTTTTTAATATTTTAAACCCTTATATTGCCACACGCTAAACGTAGTATCCTGCAATGATGGAGGGAAGAGGATATTGGACAAGATTGGACTGGAGAGGCTCATCTGCTGCAGGCAAAAATATTTTCTGAATTGTGAATAGATTTTCAAAGAATTGTAATCTGTGTGATTAATACTTGTGGAATTAAAGGACAGGGGTAGTGATGCACCAGTCAAGGAGGATGGAGACCCAGGACTACAAAAGTGTTTTTCTGTCTTTAGCCAGGTGGGGCCAGTTCCACTGAAGTTGTAAGACAGACGGCATAAGTTGCACACCCAATAGTAGAAACGAAAATTGGGTAGTGCCAGCCCACCCTCCTGCTTAGACTTTTGTAAGCTCTCCATTTGTATTGCATTGACTCTTCCCATTAATGAGAGAGGAAGAGTTGACCACTTAGTTAAGTCACGCTGAACCTCAACCAATAGTTTACTAAACATAGTTTTTGATTTTAACATTTAAACATCTGACTTAACTAACACATTTTAACATAAATAACATAGGATGGTCTTATCTTAGCTAATTATAGGCCAATCTCCAGCCTTTCAAAAATTCTTGAAAGGGTAGTTGTAAAACAGCTAACTGATCATATGCAGAGGAATGGTCTATTTGAAGAGTTTCAGTCAGGTTTCAGAATTCATCATAGTACAGAAACAGCATTAGTGAAGGTTACAAATGATCTTCTTATGGCCTCAGACAGTGGACTCATCTCTGTGCTTGTCCTGTTAGACCTCAGTGCAGCTTTTGATACTGTTGACCATAAAATTTTATTACAGAGATTAGAGCATGCCATAGGTATTAAAGGCACTGCGCTGCAGTGGTTTGAATCATATTTATCTAATAGATTACAATTTGTTCATGTAAATGGGGAGTCTTCTTCACAGACTAAGGTTAATTATGGAGTTCCACAAGGTTCTGTGCTAGGACCAATTTTATTCACATTATACATGCTTCCCTTAGGCAGTATTATTAGAAAGCATTGCTTAAATTTTCATTGTTACGCAGATGATACCCAACTTTATCTATCCATGAAGCCAGAGGACACACACCAATTAGTTAAACTGCAGGAATGTCTTTCAGACATAAAGACATGGATGACCTCTAATTTCCTGCTTTTAAATTCAGATAAAACTGAAGTTATTGTACTTGGCCCCACAAATCTTAGAAACATGGTGTCTAACCAGATCCTTATTCTGGATGGCATTACCCTGACCTCCAGTAATACTGTGAGAAATCTTGGAGTCATTTTTGATCAGAATATGTCCTTCAATGCGCATATTAAGCAAATATGTAGGACTGCTTTTTTGCATTTGCGCACTATTTCTAAAATTAGAAAGGTCTTGTCTCAGAGTGATGCTGAAAAGCTAATTCATGCATTTATTTCTTCTAGGCTGGGCTACTGTAATTCATTATTATCAGGTTGTCCTAAAAGTTCCCTGAAAAGCCTTCAGTTAATTCAAAATGCTGCAGCTGACAGGGACTAGAAGGAGAGAGCATATTTCACCCATATTGGCCTCTCTTCATTGGCTCCCTGTTAATTCCATAGTAGAATTTAAAATTATTCTTCTTACTTACAAGGTTTTGAATAATCAGGTCCCATCTTATCTTAGGGACCTCTTAGTACCATATCACCCCAATAGAGCGCTTCGCTCTGACTGCAAGCTTACTTGTAGTTCCTAGGGTTTGTAAGAGTAGAATGGGAGGCAGAGCCTTCAGCTTTCAGGCTCCTCTCCTGTGGAACCAGCTCCCAATTCGGATTATGGAGACAGACACCCTCTCTACTTTTAAGATTAAGCTTAAAACTTTCCTTTTTGAAAACGCTTATAGTTAGGGCTGGATCAGGTGACCCTGAACCATCCCTTAGTTATGCTGCTATAGACTTAGACTGCTGGGGGGTTTCCCATGATGCACCCAGTGTTTCTTTTTAGTCACCTCTTTTTGCTCTGTATGCACCACTCTGCTTTTACTGTAATCATTGGTGATTGATCTCTGCTCTCTTCCACAGCATGTCTTTTTCCTGATTCTCTCCCCTCAGCCCCAACCAGTCCCAGCAGAAGACTGCCCCTCCCTGAGCCTGGTTCTGCTGGCGGTTTCTTCCTGTTAAAAGGGAGTTTTTCCTTCCCACTGTCGCCAAGTGCTTGCTCATAGGGGGGTCGTTTTGACCGTTGGGGTTTTTCTGTAATTATTGTATGGCTTTTGCCTTACAATATAAAGCACCTTGGGGCAACTGTTTGTTGTGATTTGGCGCTATATAAATAAAATTGATTTGATGGGTATTATGATTTTATCAATATCGATACCATTATCGATTCCGCTTATCGATCCGATTCCTTATCAATTCCCTTATGGCATGGGTTAAAGTTCTCCGTCACCGCGACGGATTTCCGTCATTTGGAAAATTTAACCACACATATGCGCGCACACATTGTGTCATATGTGTTTTGGGGCCGAAATATGATACTGTCAAAGCAACATCCCATTCTGCGCTAATCAAAGCAGCAGCAATGTCAGCGTGGACTGTGGAGGAAGGCACTGTGTGAATTTTCACTCCTCTCCGCTCTGTTTACTGCTTGCCATGAGCCACGGTCCTTGTCCTCCTTGTCCAGCGGAGAGAGAGAGTTTTTTTTAATACAATCAGCTGCTAACAGACGGTGGCAGCAGCAGAGAACGAGTCACTTGGAAGAAAAGCGCTTAATCAGTGAAGTTCCACAAAAACCACACATGAATATATATATATATATATTTTCTTTCCTTTTTTACACGAGGGGCCGTAACTTCAGCTTGTCGGTGAGCCCACGTGACACTGGTAACACCGTGCACATTTGAAGGAACGAGTCACGTTTCACATAAGGGAGGACATTATCTTTAACTTCAGTTGATGAAGTGGTGAAGTGGCAGATATTAATGATCCAGTCCGGGTCTGAGGGTTGGCTGCCCCTCGGAAAAGCCACGTTAATGAGGAACAAATAAAAACTGTGGTGAGACACAGCAGACGAGCCTCGTTTATTGATCGCACCAAAGTCCTGGTTAGTGACTTTAATCGACCAAAAAGGTGAGTCACGATTGATATCTTTAAATGGCTTTGATGAAGTTTAATTTGTGGTACGCTACGTTTATTTGACGAGTGAGGAGGAGTTTTCACTCCTGTCCGCTCTGTCACAGTGGCGTATTCGTAGAGCTGCTCATTACAGCGTATCATCTATGCTGTAATGAGCAGCTCTCCGCCCACTTCACGAGGAGTTTTTTTCTCAATACGCAGCAGTATGTTGAGGGCTACGCGCATAGGACGGAAGAAATTAAACCTGTTTAATTTTCTTCGGCATACAGCACAGCATGGAGCGTTCATGCGAGTACACGCAGCGCCGTGCTACTGTCCGCTATTGTGAGCCCGCCCACACTTCATCACGGTACTGTGCGCCACTTCACATCTCCCTGTTGTTCTTCTGGAGCTATAAATACTGCAAGATCGTTGCTTCACTTTATCATACTGGACTAATTATATGAGGACTGTTTCACTGTCGCATCATTTCATAAAATCTCTCTCTCTCTCTCTCTCTCTCTCTCTCTGGAGAGAGAGCTTTTATTTTGAGGAGTCTGAGTCTCCTTAAAATAAAACTAAATATAGTCTGATAGAGTCTGGAGTCTGATAGACACCTCAAATAAAAGCGCACGCTCTCTCTCTCTGTGTATGTTTAATCAGAGCTGTGACTCTTTAAAATAAACACGCACTCACTGTATGTCGGTGCGCTCATCAGATGACCTGATCGATCAGTCTGATCAAAGCTGAAAAGAGCTGTGACTCTAAAATAAACGCGCACTAGCTGCATTAAAAAAAAAAAAAAAGTTAAATGACTCTGTTTTTGAGCGGCACCACACCATGCAGAACAGAGCGCACTTCCACAGAGGCAGAAAATAGCACTGAACTGGTGTGGCATGGCACACGCGACTGTGTGCACACATTAAAATGCAAACACACGCAGCTGCAAGTATGAACAAACACTGTTAAAGGCTGAGTACGCGCATATTTTGGGTGTATTTAAATGAAACACAATGCTGCAATGAGCAGCTCTACAAATATGCCACTGTAACAGGGGCTTTACTTCTCCTCCCTGTCCGGGGGGGATTTTTATCAGTCGGACTGGAGGACCGACACCCAGTTGCTAACAGACGGTGGCAGCAGCAGAGAACGAGCCACTTGGAAGAAAAGCGCTTAATCAGTGAAGTTACACAAAAACCACACATGAAGGATAGATTTTTTTTTCTTTCCTTTTTTACATGAGGGGCTGTAACTTCAGCTTGTCGGTGAGTCCACGTGACACCGGTAACACCGCACGCATTTGAAGGAAGGAGTCACGTTTCACATAAGGGAGATTATCTTTAACTTCAGTTGATGAAGTGTCAGATATTAATGATCCAGTCCAGGTCTGAGGTTTGGTTGCCCCTCGGAAACGCCACGTTAATGAGGAATGAATTAAAAACTCCGGTGGGACACAGTGGACGAGCCTCGTTTATTGGTTGCACCAAAGTCCTGGTTAGTGACTTTAATCCACAAAAAGATGAGTCACGATTGATATCTTTAAATGGCTTTGATGAAGTTTACTTGCGGTGCGCTACGTTTGTTTTACCAGTGACAGCATTTTACCGTTTAAATGTGAATAAGCCAGTTTCAAGTTTCTCAGTGCGCATGCAAAATTTACTTGTTTTTACTTGACAGTTTGAGTGACTTTTACGTTTCAGAGGGCTTCATACCCATTAAAATTCACCAGAATACACAAAATTTAACTTGCTGTCCTAAAAAAAATTTCTGGGGGAGATCCCCCAGACCCCCTTAATCAATACTGTGTTTTTATTTCACAATTTGAAGTGACTTTTGTTTCAGAGGGCTTCATACTCATTAAAATTTACCAGAATACACAAAATTTGACTTGCTCTTTTAAAAAAATTTCTGGTGGAGATCCACCAGACCCCCCATAATCAATACTGTGTTTTTATTTCACAGTTTGAAGTGAATTTTGTTTCAGAGGGTTTCATACCCATTAAAATTCACCAGAATACACAAAATTTGACTTACTCTTTAATAGGGATGCGTATTAAGATTTTATCTATCGATGCCATTATCGATTCTGCTTATCGATCCGATTCCTTATCGATACCTCATGAATTTTGTACTAAAAGTAGGCTTTACAGGTTTTCTATGTATTTCCTTGAGTCTTAAAGTAAATAAATATGAAATTGGTCACTGTATCCTTGATCTCTGGACATAAATAAAAATAAACAAAATGGTGTTTTGCTTTGAATGTATTAATTCCGACTGGATTCTATCGTTCTAACTTGACTCGGCAGGGAGCCGCGCAGCGTTTGGAGCTGTGTGAACAGAACGGAGGACGATTCTCGTTTCTTTCTCGCAACAAGACAGGAGTTCCAGTTAGTAACTTTAATCCGCACAAACATGACTCACGGTTGACATATTCAGGGATGAAAGTGGTGAAAAACAAAAAAAAGCTGAAACCCAAAATTACCCCCCAACACCACGCGCACGAAAATGTTTGAATTCTAGAAGCTCTGAAATGCAGTCCTGGACTATTCCAGACAATAAACTGCAGTGAGTGCAGCATCCATTTAGGTGAGAAAAAAAACAACTTTCCTTATTCAAATTCATTACAGTAGTATTCTGCTCTTACTAGGATGCAGCAGTTTTCTAGCTTGGCAGATAGTTCTGGAGGAAATCACTGAAGAAATTAACACACTGAAAATATGGTTTAACCGAAACAAACTGTCATTAAACTTCAATAAGACAGGGATGAAATGGAGGTGTAAGAGTCACTAGGTGTTCACAGGAAACACTTATTTATTTCTGTATACATGTATTTATTTATTTATGTATGTATGTTCATTGTCAGTTGCTTTTATATTTTCTGTTGTGTTTCTATTCAGGTTCTTTTTATCTCTTTCTCTAAAATTGTATATAATAAGTATATATTGTATATAATAATCATTAGATTATTAATATATAAACAAAAATAAATTTAAGAAACATTACAATTTGAAAACAAATGCACCCGAACATGACAGCTGCAACTGCTTAATGCTAACTTTTAACATTGAAAATGCCATAGACATGCTAACGTGTTAGCATCGCTCCCGTTTTTAAGTTATAAAATACATCTGTCAACTGTTTCAGAAGACCATAACAGGTCGGTTTAACATAGAAAAGGTAAATAATACTCAGACGTATGCTCTTTAGGGTTTTAGCGAGGGAAAATTAAGCAAAAGAAAGAAAGAATAAACGAAGCAATAGACCGAAGCATGCTTCAATCTGCGAACCACTGCTTCGATTGGTTCAAGGTTCAAAGCAAAGCCGCGCTGCAGAAAAGTTGATTATGGATCCGCTGCAGGGTCTGTAGTCAATGTAGAGAAATTATCATTTTCCTGACAAACACCCCCCAAAACAACGGCCACTCTGAAGGACTGCTAACAGAATCGTTAAGCACAAAGTTTATTGATGTCGGTGGATTGAATCATTTCTTAACGATACCCGAAAGGAACCGGTTCTCGATACCCATCCCTACTCTTTAAAAAAATTCTGGGGGAGATCCCCCAGACCCCCCATAATCAATACTGTGTTTTTATTTCACAGTTTGAAGTGACTTTTGTTTCAGAGGGTTTCATACCCATTAAAATTCACCAGAATATACAAAATTTGACTTGCTCTTTTAAAAAATTTCTGTGGGAGATCCCCCCTCCAGAATCAATACTGTTTTTATTTCACAGTTTGAAGTGAGTTTTGTTTCAGAGGGCTTCATACCCATTAAAATTCACAAGAATACACAAAATTTTACTTGCTCTTTAAAAAATGTTCTGGGGGAAGCACCCCCAGAATCAAGACCCCCCCCCCCCCCCCCATCACCCTTTTATGTACCTTTATGTTCAGGTTTTGCATTCTTTTTATGCTTTTTGTCTCTCTCTCTCTCCTTAGAGGCTATTTAGAATATATTTGTATACTGTATAATGTGTTTATTTTATTTATTGAGGGAAAAACAGTGTGTGCCCCCACTACGCCACATTTTAGGGAATTGCTGGCATAGATTTTTGCCAGGAAAAAATTTCAGATGAGAAAATTTATTGCTTTAACCCATGCCGTAGACGCTATCAGCTTACTTTTTTTTTTTTTGCAGAATAAAGTTGATTTCAAGCTTTCAGCACGTCTCCGGTTTCCAGTTTGGCCCTCCCCAACCTGTGTTTCTAACGCTCTGAAAATGCCTGTCTAATGGCAGCGTGCGCCTTACACATGTGACGTGTGGTTCTCCAATCAGAGCACAAAATACTCATGACAAAGGTTGTTTGTCAACAAGAGAATGATCTCCTTCGACTCTGTACGCTCACTCGGCTGACACTTTTTAGGGCTATAAATGCGATCAAATCATGAAAATAATGAGCCTATATCAAAGTATATCGTGCGCAATTACACACGTGCACTGCACAAACAATAGATATACTACAGAACGGCACAAACACAGTACAGTGGCGGTAATGATGTCATGAACCAGAAACGACTCTGGACTCGGTTGCTCTGATAAAATAAGGAAGTGTCTCCATGCGCCCCAGTGCCTTTACACGCAGAGCTGCGCACAACCATCTGATATACTTTTTCTGGGAAGAAGCTAGAATGGCAAAGAAAACTTTCACCGTCCAGGAAGCTTTGCAGTAGATTTTGGACGACTGCGATGTCGAGTCAGGCTCATCGGATGAGGAGAGTTTTTACACCGACGAGGAGCTGGACTATCTTGTGCGTTTGGATCCAGTTGAGGAGTGAGTATCCAAATTATTATAGGTAATAAGAAGTGCCGTAAAACTATTATATCTGTAGTAAATTGTGATAACAGCAGTGCATTATGTTGTTCTGAGTGTATTTTTTTTCTATTGGAGAATATGCAGTTTTCCTCTGCTCAGCAGTGTAAACAATATGAACATGTGCGTCTTTGCATTTGTTACGTGAACAGACTATGTGAAACTCACATTTTAGTGATTCTATACTAGTATGCACACATATACTGTAATGTATGTGTACTGACTGTAAAAGCTAAAATTATAGTTTTACTTGGAGCTCCTTTGTTCCTGTCTGTCCCACTTTTTCACACCTTTGGCCTAGGGGATGGGGGTACTTAGGTGTGGCCCCTGGGGGATGAAGTCAATGATTTTGCTGATTTGTCTTTGTGAGATTACAGTGTAAATGCGATATTGTTATAATAATAGTATAGTGAGAGGTATTACAAGATACACAAAGTAACATTTCTTTTTTGTTTTAGTGATGAGCCTCAAGAATCTCCACCTACATCTCCTGTCTAGCCTGAAGAATCCCGCACTCACCCAAGTGTTTTCTATGTGATGTCCCTCTGTGCCTGGTGGCTGACAGGAACTGGTTTTTTGAGTACCACCACACCTAATCTCAGGACGAGTATTTTTTTTTTTTAATTGAAAAAAATATATTTTTACTTATTCCAGCAATTCAAAATTTTGCACATTGGCCAAGTAGACCTCCAAGATCATATTTTAGCTGTGACTTTTCTTATTCATTGGTGTTTAGTGTGTTTATCCATTAAAAATTTGTAAGATTTATTTTTTGCCTAAATTTTTCCTTTGCATTTTTTGTTCTATACCTTTTTCTACCTTCGTGCAAATAGAACAAAGTCTGTATATTATGAAAATTTAGCTTGTCCTGAAAAAAAGGGTATATACTACTTGATTGTGGCTCATAAGGTGTTGTTATAACAGCATAATAATAAAAAAGGTGAGAGAAATGGCCAAAAAAAAAAGCTTTAGACCCAGGAGGGTTAAAGAGGCCCCTTTACCCTGTTATGGAAGCAAATTCTGCAAGTTTCATGAAAATCAGAGGAAGTTGACAATTTACCATATTTGGCCTCTTCGTGAAGTGGTCTGACAAAAACGGCGCAAAAAGGGTCAATACCAAAACCAGCGACAAAACTCTTTTTACAACTGAAGCTGAGATGCTGAGTGACAATATGAGCCATATTTCATCACTTTTGACTTAGGGTGTATGGATAAATCACTGTGCGAAAAAATGGTAAATGGCAAAAAGCGCGCCCTCTACTTGTGTGCCTAAAGTTCGGCCACCATAATTTTAATCAAAATCAAAGTAAGAGGTCCTAATCTATCATCACATGCAAAAAGGACTTTGGGTGACTAAGGGCACAGGCCACACCGCCCCTGTAAAATTGTGCAAAATTACAAAAAAATAGTAATTTGCAGCACCACCTGCGGGCTGCGCCCTGAGTCAGCCACCAAAATTTTCATGTTTTTGGAGAGTCCATACCTGATAGATTAAGACAAATGAAAATCAATTTGGCTTACTCATGGCGCACGGAAATATGAGCATTTGAAAACCTAAATTTTGTGATTTTGCTATTTTGGCTCATTTTCACCCCAAATTTCCAGGACCCCCTAAAAAAAAAAAAAAAGAAGTGAACCTTATCACGGATTTAAAAAATGATGTGATTTTTGTTCTTTTTAACATACTGTATATCTACCCGTTTAAAAAACAAAAAAAACAAAACATTTTGGACAAATCTGAAGGGGTCACAAGTCACCACCTGCCTGACTGGCTCTTAATTTTTTTTTCAGTGTTGAGCACTGGACGCAGAAAGTACACAGTTCTTAACCAAGTCTACGCAACACTCCGCAACTGTATTTAAAGTTACACAAGACTGTGCTACTGAACATCGAGCCTCCGCAAGTCTACACGCCAAGGCCAAAAATCCTTTTATCAGTACATTCCTGCATTGATACATTTTATTCATCCCGCTGGACTTTGCAGGCAGTGAAGCTTCAAAACCACGGAAGAAGAGGCGAGCCAAGCTTCCACGTTCAGAGAACATGTCCATTGCTCATGGACAGATTTCAATCATGCTGACCTTAAGACAATGTTACATAAACTCCATTGTGATGTAAAATGTGCAACCAGAGGAGATAAAACACAATACCAGGTCTATACAAGCATTGCTAATGCCTATACAGCAAAGAGACTGCCCCACCTGCCATTTTAATTCTGGGCAATTTACTGAGCACCGCTCATAGAATTTCAGTTAGTCTCGTCAAGACACAGGGGAAATATGCCGGAAAGCTGCGCATGTTGGCAAAACCACAAACGGAGGAAGAAGGGAGACAATATTTCCTTCCATAAGTAAGTGGTTTTGGTTCTTCTTGTCACTTTGTCCATGATATTTGGTTGATAAACAGGTATACGTTTCCTGCCCGTGCCTGTGTTGTTCTTGGACACGGACCATTAACTCTTCACTTATGTCGAGTTGATATTTTCTCCTGCTCGACTGATGACAAGTTAAAATACTTGTCGTTAGTGATTAAAATTCTTCGACAAGACCGAGGATTTTTTTTATTTGCACCTTAAAATAAGCCGCTGCTCGGAGATTATAATGACTGTGCCACAGTCACTCACACACACCACTGACTTCATGAATGAAACTCGGTCAATAAAAGATAATTGTGCAAATATATATATACACTCAACAAAAATATAAACGCAACACTTTTGGTTTTGCTCCCATTTTGTATGAGATGAACTCAAAGATCTGAAACTTTTTCCACATACACAATATCACCATTTCCCTCAAATATTGTTCACAAACCAGTCTAAATCTGTGATAGTGAGCACTTCTCCTTTGCTGAGATAATCCATCCCACCTCACAGGTGTGCCATATCAAGATGCTGATTAGACACCATGATTAGTGCACAGGTGTGCCTTAGACTGCTCACAATAAAAGGCCACTCTGAAAGGTGCAGTTTTATCACACAGCACAATGCCACAGATGTCGCAAGATTTGAGGGAGCGTGCAATTGGCATGCTGACAGCAGGAATGTCAACCAGAGCTGTTGCTCGTGTATTGAATGTTCATTTCTCTACCATAAGCTGTCTCCAAAGGCGTTTCAGAGAATTTGGCAGTACATCCAACCAGCCACATAACCGCAGACCACGTGTAACCACACCAGCCCAGGACCTCCACATCCAGCATGTTCACCTCCAAGATCATCTGAGACCAGCCACTCGGACAGCTGCTGAAACAATCGGTTTGCATAACCAAAGAATTTCTGCACAAACTGTCAGAAACCGTCTCAGGGAAGCTCATCTGCATGCTCGTCGTCCTCATCGGGGTCTCGACCTGACTCCAGTTCGTCGTCGTAACCGACTTGAGTGGGCAAATGCTCACATTCGCTGGCGTTTGGCACGTTGGAGAGGTGTTCTCTTCACGGATGAATCCCGGTTCACACTATCCAGGGTAGATGGCAGACAGCGTGTGTGGCGTCGTGTGGGTGAGCGGTTTTCTGATGTCAATGTTGTGGATCGAGTGGCCCATGGTGGCGGTGGGGTTATGGTATGGGCAGGTGTCTGTTATGGATGAAGAACACAGGTGCATTTTATTGATGGCATTTTGAATGCACAGAGATACCGTGACGAGATCCTGAGGCCCACTGTTGTGCCATACATCCAAGAACATCACCTCATGTTGCAGCAGGATAATGCACGGCCCCATGTTGCAAGGATCTGTGCACAATTCTTGGAAGCTGAAAATGTCCCAGTTCTTGCATGGCCAGCATACTCACCGGACATGTCACCCATTGAGCATGTTTGGGATGCTCTGGACCGGCGTATACGACAGCGTGTACCTGTTCCTGCCAATATCCAGCAACTTCGCACAGCCATTGAAGAGTGGACCAACATTCCACAGGCCACAATTGACAACCTGATCAACTCTATGCGAAGGAGATGTGTTGCACTGCATGAGGCAAATGGCGGTCATACCAGATACTGACTGGTATCCCCCCCCCCCAATAAAACAAAACTGCACCTTTCAGAGTGGCCTTTTATTGTGGGCAGTCTAAGGCACACCTGTGCACTAATCACGGTGTCTAATCAGCATCTTGATATGGCACACCTGTGAGGTGGGATGGATTATCTCAGCAAAGGAGAAGTGCTCACTATCACAGATTTAGACTGGTTTGTGAACAATATTTGAGGGAAATGGTGATATTGTGTATGTGGAAAAAGTTTTAGATCTTTGAGTTCATCTCATACAAAATGGGAGCAAAACCAAAAGTGTTGCGTTTATATTTTGGTTGAGTGTGTGTGTGTGTGTGTGTGTATATATATATATATATATATATATATATATATATATATATATATATGAGGTCTATTAGATAATAAACCGACCCTTTTTTTTTTTTAACTATATGGATTTGAATGACGTGCGATTACACCAATCATGCTTGAACCCTTGTGCGCATGCGTGAGTTTTTTTCACGCGTGTCGGTGACGTCATTTCCCTGTGGGCAGGCCTTGAGTGAGATGTGGTCCCGCCCTCTCGGCTGAATTCCTTTGTTTCACACGCTGCTCGAGACGGCGCGGGTTGCTTTATCAAAATTTTTTCTGGACCTGTGAGGAATATCCAAGTAGACACTATTCGAGAAATTAAGCTGGTTTTCTGTGAAAAGTTTAACGGCTGATGAGAGATTATGGGGTGTTTCTGTCGGTGTAAGGACTTCCCACGGAGCGGGACGTCGTGCAGCTCTTCCAGGCGCTGTCGTCGGCCTGTTTCGACCTGAAAACATCCTAATTTAAGGCTTAATTCACCCAGGACGTTGTGAGAGAACAGAGAAGATTCAGAAGACGCCGGCATGAGGACTTTATGCGGACATTCCACTGTTTAAGGACATTTTTTAATGAAAGACGTGCGCGCAAATTCGCCGAGTTGTTTCCGTGACGACTCGGCAAATCTGTCTGCGCCGCGACAGGAAAAGCACCTCCGTGTTGAAAACCATTTGTAAAATTCAGGCGGCTTTTGATGGCTTTCAACAAGTGAGTAACTGAGAAATTGTTTAACAGCTTGGGCATGTTCCAACTTGCCCGTTAAGGTTTCCAACGGAGGTGTTTTTCCTGTCGCGACCCCCCCCCGCGGTCGGGTCTGGCCCGACGTGCGACTCTGCCCACACGTTCTTTCATTACAAAATGTCCGTTAACAATGGAATGTCCGAATAAACTCCTCATGCCGACTACTTCTGAAAGTTCTCTGTTCTCTGACGACTTCCTGGGTCAACAGAACCTGAAATGTGGAAGTTTTCAACTTGAAACAGCGAGACGCTGCCGCCTCGAAGCGCAGATCGCCGTCAGGCGCCGTGGGCCGTCCTTACGGCGACACTACCAGACCAAAATCTCTCATCAGCCGTTAAAATTTTTACCGAAAACCAGCTGAATTTATCGAATGGTGTCCAGTCAGTTGTGCCTTACAGTTTTGAAAAAATTTTGACCAAACAAAGCAGCAGTCTCTGAGCCATTCCTAAACAACGAAAAAATCGACGAGAGGGTGGGCGACTCCTCACTCAAAGACTGCCCACAGGCGAATGACGTAACCGACAGGCGTGAAAAAACTCTCACATGCCCACGAGGGTTCAAGCATGTCTAATGTAATCACACATGATTCAAATCGATATGGTTTTTGAAAAAAATAATAAGGTCCGATACTTTTCTAATAGACCTCGTATATAGGAATGGTTTTAGGAGCTTGGAACAGATCAGATCTGTAACTTTCAACATTGTATTTGGGAATGTGTGGGTGTCAGAGTAAGTTTAATACTTTCCTGACATGATTTAATGTTAATTAATTTTACTGGCTCGATATCCAGGTCAGAATGGCATTTTAACACGTATTTTGTGAGCGTTTTTCTGAGTGTGTTCAGTCGTGAATCCCCATTGAAAATGCATTAACATCTGGGAACTTCGTCAATATTTTTTCCGGTTAGGAGGCGTCATGTTGCTGTCCATGAAGGGACGTTCACGTTTAGTGGGCAGCATTGGGAGTGTGGACTCCAGTTCTCATATACAACCCCTGGCAATAATTATAGAATCACCGGCCTCGGAGGATATTCATTCAGTTGTTTAATTTTGTAGAAAAAAAAATCAGATCACAGACATGACACAAAACTAAAGTAATTTCAAATGGCAACTTTCTGGCTTTAAGAAACACTATAAGAAATCAGGAAAAATAATTGTGGTTGTCAGTAACGGTTACTTTTTTAGACCAAGCAGAGGGAAAAAAATATGGAATCACTCAATTCTGAGGAAAAAATTATGGCATCACCCTGTAAATTTTCATCCCCAAAACTAACACCTGCATCAAATCAGATCTGCTTGTTAGTCTGCATCTAAAAAGGAGTGATCACACCTTGGAGAGCTGTTGCACCAAGTGGACTGACATGAATCATGGCTCCAACACGAGAGATGTCAATTGAAACAAAGGAGAGGATTATCAAACTCTTAAGAGGGTAAATCATCATGCAATGTTGCAAAAGATGTTGGTTGTTCACAGTCAGCTGTGTCTAAACTCTGGACCAAATACAAACATGGGAAGGTTGTTAAAGGCAAACATACTGGTAGACCAAGGAAGACATCAAAGCATCAAAACAGAAAACTTAAAGCAATATGTCTCAAAAATCGAAAATGCACAACAAAACAAATGAACGAATGGGGGGGAAACTGGAGTCAACGTCTGTGACCGAACTGTGAGAAACCGCCTAAAGAAAATGGGATCTACATGCAGAAAAGCTAAATGAAAGCCATCATTAACACCTAAACAGAAAAAAACAAGGTTACAATGGGCTAAGGAAAAGCAATCGTGGACTGTGGATGACTGGATGAAAGTCATATTCAGTGATGAATCTCGAATCTGCATTGGGCAAGGTGATGATGCTGGAACGTTTGTTTGGTGCCGTTCCAATGAGATTTATAAAGATGATTGCCTGAAGACAACATGTAAATTTCCACAGTCATTGATGATATGGGGTTGCATGTCAGGTAAAGGCACTGGGGAGATGGCTGTCATTACATCATCAATAAATGCACAAGTTTACATTGATATTTTGGACACTTTTCTTACCCCATCAATTGAAAGGATATTTGGGGATGATATCATTTTTCAAGATGATAATGCATCTTGCCATAGAGCAAAAACTGTGAAAACATTCCTTGCAAAAAGACACATAGGGTCAATGTCATGGCCTGCAAATACGAGGTCTGTTAGAAAAGTATCGGACCTTTTTATTTTTTTCAAAAACTATATGGATTTGAATCACGTGCGATTACATCAGACAAGCTTGAACCCTCGTGGGCATGCAAGAGTTTTTTCATGCCTGTCGGTTACGTCATTCGCCTGTGGGCTGGCTTTGAGTGAGGAGTGGTCCACCCCTCCCGTCGGAATCTCTTTGTCTGAGAACTTCCTGAGAGACTGACGCTTTGCTTGATCAAAATTTTCCACTGTTAAAGGATTTTGTAATGAAAGAAAGTGCGGACAGGTCCGCACATCGGGATGCAGCCGGTGCTGCCACAGGAAAAACACCTCTGTTGGAAGCCTTAAGGACAAGTTGGAACATGTCCAGCTGTTAAACAATTTCTCAGATACTCTCTCAAAACTGAAAGCCATCAAAAGCCGCCTGGTTTTTACAAATGGTTATCAACACGGAGGTGTTTTTCCTGTGCCGCCGCACCGCGCCAGCCGCGACCCGTCCGCACGTCTTTCATTAATAAAATCTCCTTTAACAGTGGAATGTCCTGATAAACTGCTGATCCGACCTCTTCTGAAAGTTCTGTTCTCTCACGACGTCCTGGGTCAACAGAGGCTTAAATTTGGAAGCTTTCCGCTCGAAACAGGCAGACAGTGGTGGTTCAGGGCGCGTCGCGACGTCCCGCTCCGTGGGCAGTCCTTAAAGCGACAGCAACAGTCCATAATCTCTCATCAGCCGTTAAAATTTTCACAGAAAACCAGCTGAATTTCTCGAATGGTGTCCACTTCGATGTGCCTCACAGTTTTTGAAAAGATTTTGATCAAGCAAAGCGCCAGTCTCTCAGGAAGTTCTCAGACAAAGAGATTCCGACGGGAGGGGTAGACCACTCCTCACTCAAAGCCAGCCCACAGGCGAATGACACAACAGGCGTGAAAAAACTCACGCATGCGCACGAGGGTTCAAGGTTGTCTGATGTAATCGCATGTGATTCAAATCCATATAGTTTTTGAAAAAAATAAAAAGGTACGTTAGTTTTATCACAGACCTCGTAGTCCAGATCTTAATCCAATTGAAAATCTTGGTGGAAGTTGAAGAAAATGGTCCATGACAAGGCTCCAACCTGCAAAGCTGATCTGGCAACAGCAATCAGAGAAAGTTGGAGCCAGATTGATGAAGAGTACTGTTTGTCACTCATTAAGTCTATGCTTCAGAGACTGCAAGCTGTTATAAAAGCCAAAGGTGGAGCAACAAAATGCTAGTGATGTGTTGGAGCGTTCTTTTGTTTTTCATGATTCCATAATTTTTTTCCTCAGAATTAAGTGATTCCATATTTTTTTTCCCTCTGCTTGGTCTAAAAAAGTAACCGTTACTGACTGCCACAATTATTTTTCCTGATTTCTTATAGTGTTTCTTAAAGCCAGAAAGTTGCCATTTTAAATGACTAGTTTTGTGTCATGTCTGTGATCTACTTTTTTCTACAAAATTAAGTAACTGAATGAACATCCTCCGAGGCCGGTGATTCTATAATTTTTGCCAGGGGTTGTATAACCTCTTTAGCTGGAGCATAATTAGCAAGGCTACTTTGTGTTGCTTGTTTTAACAAAAAAGTTATGATCATTAATTGAGCCTTAAAAATGGAGCATTTCAACATTGAATAAGTGTTTAATAAAATGGTTATAATAAAAAATATGTTGAAAAAAGGTTTGAAAGTGAAAGTTTATTCCACGTGTAGACGTGGAATAAACGGCCAAAAGCTCATCTTGTATCAGATGGTAAAAAGTGGACACGGACCATTAACTCTTCTTATGTCAAGTTGATATTTTCTCCTGCCAGACTGATGTCTAGTTAAAGTACCTGTCGTTAGTGATTAAAATTGTTCAACAAGACCTACTTTTTTTTTTTTTTTTTTTGCATCTTAAAATGAGCCGCTGCTCAGAGATTATAATGACTGCCACTTACAGTCACTCCCACACACAGAATTGTGTGCACACACACACCACTGACTTCATGAATGAAACTCGGTCAATAAAGGATAACTGTGTAAAAATTTATATAGATAAATGTAAAGGTTTTAGGAGCCGCGCTGTGCCTGACACAGCAGCAGTTCAGCAGCTTGGAACAGATCAGATCCGTGTAACTTTCAACACTAATATTTGGGAATGTGTGGGTGTCAGAGTAAGTTTAATACTTTCCTCACATGATTTAATGTTAATTAATTTTACTGGCTCGATATCCAGGTCAGAATGGCATTTTAACACGTATTTTGCGAGTGTTTTTCTGTGTGTTCAGTCGTGAATCCCCATTGAAAATGGATTAACATCTGGCAACTTCGTCAATATTTTGCCTGGTTAGGAGGCGTCATGTCGCTGTCCATGAAGGGACGTTCATGTTTAATGGGCAGCACTGGGAGTGTGGACTGTAGTTCTCATAACATCACTATAGATGTGTTCATATCATATTTGAGGACTTCTAACATCTTGTTTGAGTGCCATGTAAGTAGTAATAATCATCCATCTTTTGTACCCGCTTACTCCAGTTAAGGGTCACGAGGGGCCGGAGCCCATTCCAGCTGTCATGTTCACCAAACATGCAGGTCTTTGGATGTGGGAGGAAGCTGCAGCACCCGGAGAGAACCCACACAAACACGGGGAGAACATGCAAACTCCACACAGAAAGGCCACAGATGGGGATCCCCATCTTGATCCCATGACCTTCTTGCTGTGAGGCAATAGTGCGAACCACTAATCCACCGTGCTGCCCTAAGTAATAATAATACTACATTTGTAAACATTTTAAATGAAGGAAAAAAAACTCAAAGTGCTGAACATAGCTGCAGACGAACATGAAACAAAGATCCCCATATCCCAAAATAAAAACAAAAACAGAATTAAATACAACAAGAAAAAATAATGAAAAGATGAAAAACCTTCAAACTAATTACAGTAGACAGAAAATATGTTTTAAAAATAATCTTGAAGTCACATTTCAAATGCCAACAGGCAGCCTGTTCCACAAGATACGACTACGGCAATAAAAAGGCTCTGAAGCCTGCTGACTTCTTTTTAACCCTTGAGACACAGAGCAAGTCTGCATCCAAGGACCACAGGGCACGAGGAGGCACATAAGGCTGAACAAGTTGAGCAAGATAGTTGAGATGTGAGAATGTCTGTGATCAAACCTCTTGGTTTTCATCAAAACTGGAGCAACAGTAATTCTGTACCATTTGTAGACATCCAACACTATTTTGTAGCAATCCAGAAAATAAAACACTACAATAGTCAGTTGTGGAAGACAAGGACGTGAATTACAATTTGCGAAATTTAATACAAACCTCCTAATGTACATTTCTACTTTCAGTTCCAGCAGTGCAATAACTTACTGTCATCAGGTCAAACTCACCACTGATACTTTATTTTAATGATTGTTGTTCTAACATTTATTGTTAATTTGTTTCTTTGCAGACATGCAGCCGTCATTGGTGATTAAAGAAGAAACACTCCCTGAACACCAGGAATGGAATCTGAGTGTTGACCAGGAGGACATTAAAGAAGAGAAGCTGTGGATAAGTCAGCAGGGAGAGCAGCTTCAGCAGCTGGAGGAGGCAGATCTCACCAAGTTTGGTTTCACTGCCGTCCCTGTGAAGAGTGAAAATGATGATGAAAAACCAGAGTCATCACAGCTTCATCAAAGCCGAAGTGATGAGAGCACAGAGGCTGAGCCTGTAGCCAGCAGCTCATCTGTACACAGAACACTGACAGCAGAAGCTGATGGAGAGGACGATGGAGGACCACAACCAGCCAGCAACTCAGGTCCAAACAGTCATTTACAACCAGATACCAGTGGCAGGAGTTCAGACAGTTCTGGAACTAAACAGAAGAACACTCAGCTGGATAATCCACCAGATCAGCATAGTTCTGATCCTGGACTCCAGCAACAACAGCATCAATGGGCCAAAAGAAACAAGCGAAACTACACCACAGTTAATTGGACCATTGAAGAGGAAAAAAAAGATCTTTCACTGCTTCACTTACTCAAGGCATGAGAAGTGGGGCAGAAAGAAAAAAGCAGTATTTGAGGAACGCATAAAAGAAGCGGATTTACCTACACAAAAGAAAGAAGCCACAACTACCGCAAAACTGGAATCGATTGCCTCACAGATCGCAAAATATCTGACGACTGAGGAAATAAAAAAAAATAAAGGAAGAAGCCCAAAAGGAAGCGATAAAAGACTATCAGTTGCTGGATAAAGGGAAGCAACTACAGTTTAAAAGGAGTCAGTGGAAGAGGGAGGAAGAATGGATACTGTTGTGGGCAAAAGAATATGCCAAAATAAAATACCCCAAAAATCAGACAAAGACATCCAAAGAATGGCAAAAAATATTCCACCACCACTGCCCAAGTAAGAAAGACATCACTTGTAAGAATCTCACAACCCAAAAATCAAACTTTATCAAACAAAAACATTTCTCAGATAATGAAATAAAAACAATGCAACAGGAGGTTGAGAAAATGTTAAGAGAAGGCATCTGCCCTCTGACGCAACCCATTACACCACCAAAAAATGATTGCCCTCAAAAAAAGTTTATCCCCGAAAAAACAAACCATCCACTGCCTCCCGAAAAACCGAACCATTTATTGCCTCCCGAAAAAATGAACAAGTCATTGCCCCCCAAAAAAACGAGCAACTCACTACCCCCCGAAAAAACGAACCATTCACCGCCTCCCGAAAAACCAAACCATTTACTGCCTCCCGAAAAACCGAACAACTCAATGCCTCCCGAAAAACCGAACAACTCAATGCCTCCCGAAAAACCGAACAACTCAATGCCTCCCGAAAAACCGAACAACTCAATGCCTCCCGAAAAACCGAACAACTCAATGCCTCCCGAAAAACCGAACAACTCAATGCCTCCCGAAAAACCGAACCACTCAATGCCTCCCGAAAAACCGAACCACTCAATGCCTCCCGAAAAACCGAACCACTCAATGCCTCCCGAAAAAACGAACCACTCACCAGCTCATCTACAAAATAATTCACAGGTGCACACAGACCCAGAACAGCAGGAACTAGAAGAGGAATTGGCAAATAAGATTGAAGAAACAAGAAAAATGGACATGAAAGAGCGCCCAAAGCTGACTAAACTAAAAGAGAATAAAAAATTCAAAAATATCCTTCAAAAAGTTAACATAGGACTGACCAAACTGGTCCCAAGAGGAGCCACATTGACAGAGTTAAACTCTGTAAATTATGGAGCGGCATGGTACATACAAAGTAAATTAGCCCCACAAGATTTGGAGAGAAACAGTACCACAAATAAGAAAAAGAATATCATGCCACGATGGAAAAAGAAATTACAACAAAAAATCAGCTGCCTAAGAGCAGAGATCTCCCAAATGGCCACATTTTTGGGAAACAAGAACCACAAAAAGAATCTTCTAAAAAAAATAAATCGCATTAAAAGAAAATACAATGTTGAAGACAAACTTCTAGGTGGAAGGCTGGCTGAACATCAAGCCTTAGTAAAAGCTTTCGCAGCACAAATTAGGAATAAAGACAAGAAAATACAAGCAAAACAGATAAACTATTTGCAACAAACCCCAGACTAGTGTACAGAAAGCTGGCAAATGACACAATAGAAGTACAACAACCACCTGAGAGAAAGGAAATTGAAAAATTTTGGAGACCACTCTTTGAAGACCCAAAACAACACCAAGAGGCTGAGTGGATTGAAAAAATACAACAGAAAAACAAAGACAAACAACAAATGCCAGCAATTGTAATCAATGAAGAAGAGATCAGAAAGAAAATGACTGAATACAGTAACTTCAAGGCACCTGGCATCGACAAAATCCCAAATTTTTGGCTGAAAAGACTGACAGCATTACACCAACATTATGCTGTGGCTTTCACAAAAATATTGAACGGAGAAGAGGACACACCAGACTGGCTAACGACAGGGAACACAAGCCTAATTCCAAAGACCAAGGAAACACAGCTTCCCAACAAGTACAGACCCATCTGCTGCCTAACAACAACATACAAATGGCTGACAGGAATCATAGCTGATGCCATTTATGAACATCTTGACAATGGTGGCTACCTGGAAAATGAACAGAAAGGATGTTCCAAAAGAAGATTAGGAGCTAAAGACCAGTTACTGACAGACAAAGCTATCCTGGAGGACTGCAAAACAAGGCAGAGGAACCTCAGCATGGCTTGGATTGATTACAAAAAGGCATTTGACAGTGTACCACACTCCTGGATCTTGAGGTGCTTAGAACTATACAACATCAATGAGAAAATAAGAACCTTCCTGAAAGCACAAATGAACAAGTGGAACACCACCATCACCCTCAATCACACAGAGGGACAAATAACAATCCCAGACGTACGAGTTCAGAGAGGGATACTTCAAGGAGACAGCCTTTCACCTCTCTTATTCTGCTTAATCATGGACCCGCTCAGCAAGATCCTGAAGGAGCAAGACATTGGATATGACTTAAGTAAAGACAAAGGAAAGGAAAACCAAAAACTTGTGAACCATCTGTTGTTCATGGATGATTTGAAAATCTATGCCAACACAAAAAACGGACTCACTCAACTCGTGGAAACTGCCCATAAGTTCTCAAAAGACATTGGCATGGAATTTGGACTGGATAAATGCTCAAAATGCACAATGACAAAAGGAAAAAAGACAAAAACCGAAAACATACAATTGGATGAAGGGAGCTACATTGCAGACCTGGCTGCAGACTCCACATACAAATACTTGGGAATTGAACAAAGTAATTCAATTGAACACAAGAAAATGAGAACAAAAACAACAAAAGAATACCTAAACCGCTTAAAAAAGATCTGCAAAACACAACTGACACCAAAAAATAAAATCACAGCCATAAACCAGTTTGCAATACCAGTGGTGACCTATGGATTTGGCATAGTGAACTGGCCACAATGCGAACTTAACAAATTGGACACAAAAACCAGAAAAATGCTCACCCTCCACAAAATCACATACAGAAATCAGTGCATGGACAGAATATACCTACCTCGCAGAGAAGGCGGTATGGGTCTTACTGAAATCAACCAGGCCTACAGAGCATCGATAATAAGTATTGGCCAGTACTTAAAGAGCTCTGAAGAAGAAATCATAAAAACGGTCACACAACACCACGAGGCCATAAGTGAACGGACCTCAATCACTAAACTGGCAAAAAACTTTGGCGGAGAACTTCTACAAGAGAGAAAAAGCAACAGTCTCACGCCTGCAACAAAACTTGCAAGACAGACCAGAGAACAATACTGCAAAAAAGAAGGAAAACATCGAGTGGAAAGATGGAAACAACACAAAAGAGCCGGACGTTTCCAAGAAGAACTCGAAAAGGAATACATCGACAAAGTTGGATCAATGCAGTGGCTAAAAAATGGAAAACTTGGTTTTGATGGAGAAAGAATTCTGATTGGAGCACAAGATCAGGGACTTCTAACTAATGGCTTCAAAAAAATGGCAGGGATCTCACAAAATGATAAATGCCGATTCTGTCATACAGCTGTTGAGAGTGTAAACCATCTAACATCAGCATGCCAGATCCTCATGTCAGATGGGCATTATACATCCAGACATAAGATCTGTCAATATCTCCACTGGAAGATCTGCAAGGAACTGGAGTTGGAAGTCAAAGAACATGTCTGGGAGCACGAGCCAACACCAGTCTCATCCAATGGAAAAATAACGATCTTCTACGACAAAGAGATCCCAGCAGGAAGACACATAGAAGGAGGTGCAATCAAACCTGATATTGTCATCTGGAACAAGCAAGAGAAAACAGCCAAAATCATTGATGTGACAGTCCCCAATGACTACGGCCTGAATCGAGCTGAAAGGGGAAAGATCTCAAAATACCAAGACCTAAAAAATGACCTAAGAACAACATGGTCATTGAAAGACATCGATATCATTCCAGTTGTGGTAGGAGCAACAGGCCTAATGAAGAAGAACCTGAAGAAATACCTTGAGGCAATCCCCGGTCACCCAAGTGCACATGAGGTACAGTTGTCTGCGATTAAGGGAACGATCACCATCTTGAAGAGAGCCCTTGGATACAATGCCAGATCTGGTTAAGATAACTATAGAACCTAGGATGCAACTTTAGACCCCAGGTTTGGGGCCCATTGCATTCTACTAAAAAAACATCAAAGATAAATGAAAAAACAAAAGACAAAAAGCATTTGTCTGTTCTGAGTGTGGTCAAAGATTTGGACGAAAGGTCCACCTGAACACACACATGATAATTCATACACAGGTTTGGGGCCCATTGCATTCTACTGAAAAGACATCAAGGATAAATGAAAAACCAAAAGAAGGAAATTCAAGGCAAATGAAAAACAAACAAACAAACAAAAAAAAACATGGTCATTGAAAGAAATTGATATCATACCAGTTGTGATGGGAGCAATGGGGCTTATGAAGAAGAACCTGAATAAATGCCTTGAAGCAATCCCCGGTCACCCAAGTGCACATGAGGTGCAGTTGTCTGCAATTAAAGGAACGATCACCATCTTGAAGAGAGCCCTCAGATACATTGCCAGCTCTGGGTAGGATAAACTATCGAGCCTAGGGTGCAACTTTAGACCCCAGGTCTGGGGCCCACTGCATTCTATTAAAAAGACATCAAAGATAAATGAACAAAGACAAAAAGCATTTGTCTATTCTTTTTATTTATAAATAATAATAGCAACAACAACAACCATACTAGTAATAATAACTAATAATACTATACAATTTTAGAGAAACTGTTTCCTGTGAACACCTAGTGACTCTTACGCCTCCACTTCATCCCTGTTTTATTTAAGTGTAATGACAATTTGTTTTGGTCAAACCACATCTAAGCTATGTTTTTACACAAGTAAAAATAAAATGCAGTAAATTGCACATTTGTGTATTTTTTCATGAAAATATTTTATTAAAGAGCACATATTACACTTTAGTTAGGCCTTTAAAATACTTTTGTGGACTCTTGCTGTAATAGGTTCAGTGGTTGAGATAGTTGCTGTAGGCATCTAAAAATGCTCATAATCGGGTGAAACCTGATGCAAATCTCTATGTGGTGTGTCGGTTATGTATGTATGTATGTGCAAAATAAAACAAAACACTGACTTCTCCAGGTATGCTTTTGGTGAGAATATAACATCATAACTTTGTTACAAGCTCAAACATTCAATGTTGCGTGACAAAGGCCTTTTAATAACTCACTTAAAGAAATAATGGCAAAACTCACATGTAAGTAAAAAATGATTAATTGAAAAAAATAACTTTTGTTTTATGAGTGAGAGCATTTTACCGATTAAATGTGAATAAGCCAGTTTTGAGTTTCTCAGTGCGCATGCGTTTTCAAAATGGGTGACAGTGTTACTTTGTGCACAGCAGAACAACGTTGTCAATTGCTTTAGCCCCTAATTTTGTATTTTATTGACTGTACAACCAGCGACACAGCACCCATTTCGTGCATTTACCAGAATGGAATAGATCAAAATCCTACAGAAGACAAAGAAGTTTTACTTGACAGTTTGAAGTGAGTTTTCTTTGTTTCATAGGGCTTCATACCCATTAAAATTCACCAGAATATACAAAATTTAACTTGCTCTTTTAAAAAATTTCTGGGGAGATCCCCCAGACCCCCCATAATATATTTTTACTGCACAGTTTGAAGTGAGTTTTCTTTATTTCAGAAAGCTTCATAACTATTAAAATTCACCAGAATACACAAAATTTGACTTGCTCTTTTAAACATTTTCTGGGGTAAATCCCCCAGACCCCACATAATCAATACTGTATTTTTACTTGACAGTTTGAAGTGAGTTTTCTTTATTTCAGAGGGCTTCATACTCATTAAAATTCACCAGAATATACAAAATTTGACTTGCTCTTTTAAAAATGTTCTGGGGGAGATCCCCCAGACCCCCTAGAATCAAGACTACACCCTGCTCCCCACCACCCTTTTATGTACCTTTATGTTCAGGTTTTGCATTCTTTTTATGCTTCGTCTCTCTCTCCTTAGAGGCTCTTTAGAATAGATTTGTATACTGTACTGAACCATCCCTTAGTTATGCTGCTATAGACGTAGACTGCTGGGGAGTTCCCATGATGCACTGTTTCTTTCTCTTTTTGCTCTGTATGCACCACTCTGTATTTAATCATTAGTGATCGATCTCTGCTCCCCTCCACAGCATGTCTTTTTCCTGGTTCTCTCCCCTCAGCCCCAACCAGTCCCAGCAGAAGACTGCCCCTCCCTGAGCCTGGTTCTGCTGGAGGTTTCTTCCTGTTAAAAGGGAGTTTTTCCTTCCCACTGTAGCCAAGTGCTTGCTCACAGGGGGTCGTTTTGACCGTTGGGGTTTTACATAATTATTGTATGGCCTTGCCTTACAATATAAAGCGCCTTGGGGCAACTGTTTGTTGTGATTTGGCGCTATATAAAAAAAAATTGATTGATTGATTGACTGTATAATGTGTTTATTGTATTTATTTAAGAGTGTGTGCCCCCACTACGCCACATTTTAGGAAATTGCTGGCATTGATTTTTGCCAGGAAAAAATTTCAGTCAGATGAAAATTTCTTGCTTTAACCCATGTCGTAAAGCAGGACTGGTTGGTTACTGCGGCGACGCCACACTCGGACTGGTAATCTGTGATTTGGGGCATTTGCCCGGTGGGCCGCTGCACGTGTGGACGTGCGTGGGCCGGCCCTCCCAAGTTGACACCGGCCCCGTTCTCTACCCACTGGCCCCGTTCTCTACTTTGTAACTGTGTATCGGTAGTGACGACTCAAAAAAAAAAAAACGTTATTGAGGTTTAACTGTTACTATTAACTGATAGGGAGGTACGTGCAGTTTATATACCCTTTACTTGTAGTAAACATTTTGGTGGCGGTTGGAATAAGGTGTAATTTTCTTATTTTAAACTGTAAAATCCTTGCAACAAACTAAATTATAATAAATATTACTTTGTTTAAGCAAAACTACGATGTTCCTCTTGTATTTGGTGGATTTATGTCCGAAGATTTTACAAAAAATGTGTTGCGGTGCATGGGGGTATGCATCTAAACGCTGTCGTTTTCCATCTGATGTGCAGTGTTGCCAGATTAGGCAGTTTCCCAGTTGGGCTGTTTAGGATGGCCGTCTGCGGGTAAAAAATGTTTTTCTGTAGATTTATGGCCATAGAGATCAATAGACTTTTGTTCAAATTGGGTGAGATTTAGTGCATCCAGGCAGTTTTTGAGCATTTTTTTGGACTGGAAATCATCAGTCAGTCACATCTGGCAACCCTGCTGATGTGATGAGTGGCGCAGGTCCATGGGAACACGGATGCATGTCACGTATATATTTTCACTAGATAAATCATGGAAAGAGGTGGCAAAAAGAGGAAGGGGGGAGCGGAGAAGATTCAGGACAAAAAGCAGAAAGCTCTACAAGCTGAGGCTTCTGGGTGTTTTAAAATATATAATTTGTTTGCTGTGGCCAATACTACTTCTAGCGTTGCTGCTAGTGCTCCCGACATCCCTACTACAACGGGCGAAAATGCAACTTCAACGGGCGAAAATGAGGACAACTTTACTGGAGAGGTTAGTCCAGGCTCAAAGGCAATTGATGTCTATGTTGGGTCGGAATCGGAGGATTCCGTGTCCAGTGAGCAGGTCGTGGGAAAGGACGCACAGGAGATGACACAACCTGAAGTTCATCATGCTAGTGCTTCTACTGTCAACGTCTCTTCAGCTACCTCTGAGGCTGAGCCTGCTATGGATTATTTCAGCCGCCCTAACCGAAACGAGCTGTCTTTATTTTTTGAAAAACACCCAACACCGAACACAAAAAAGACCCTGAATAAGTGGTTGTGTTCCCAGAGACTGTCTGCTGTAAGATAAACTAAACACACACACACATTACCTCACTCACTCACACACACACTTTGGAGACACAAAAGCTTTTTTCCGCTTGTGTGCTTTTGCTTCCATTTTGTACTATGATCAAGGTGAAATGACAGTGAAAGTGTGTGTTCATGGTGTTTAGGTGTATAGTATTTGTTCATTGGGGGTTCGGTATGGACGGGTGGGTGTGCGTGT